>NC_050576.1:141931047-142233143 GCF_011100635.1 Trichosurus vulpecula | reverse complement strand
TTATTTTAACCTGGCATCTGCTCCAAATTGGTTAAAAGTCCCACCGAGGCTATGAATATGGATTCCAATACAACTATCACAGAGAACAAATTGGTTGTTAGGAAACAGTCGGATCCTTCACTGTTTATTCTTCTAATGTAGGGCCAGTCCTATAGGCCTACAGGAGAGATTTACATAACATTAAGCCATATATTAGCCTCATGTACTACCAGACCATCAGCAAAGGGGACTGATTAGTTACAGCTATTCTCATGGTACTCCTACCATTGCTGGATTGAAATGACATAATTTTTGTCAAGCATTTTGCAAACCTCAAAGTACTTTGTAAGTGAAAGTTATTGTTATTATTATTATTAATTTTATCTCTGGAGTAAAATTTGGTAGTTATAATTAGGGTTGTTTTTTTCTTTTTCAAATTTTTGCCATCTCCATTTACATTGCTGTAATCATTGTATATGCTGCTCTCCTAAAGGCCTTTCTCAATCTCACCCACTGTGGTTGCCTTCCCTCTTAGATTAATTTCCATTTACTCTCTATATTTTCAATATTTAGAGTATTTGCATATTGTCGGACTCCTTAGAAGGTGAGGTCCTTGAGGACAGTGACTATGTTTCTACTTTTATTTGTATCACCATTACTTAGCACAGTTCCTGGAACCTCTTTGTTGTTGAGTCATTTCAGTTGTATCCAATTATACGTGACCCCATTTGGAGTTTTCTTGGCAAAGACACCGGAATGGTTTGTCATTTCCTTCTACAACTCATTTTGCAGATGAAGAAGTGAGGCAAACAGGGTTAAATGACTTGCCCAGGGTCACACAGCCAATAAGTGTCTGAGGTCATATTTGAATTCAGGTGCCCTTGAGCTCCACCCACTGAGCCACTTATCTGTAAGTGCTTAAGGAATATTTGTTAACTTCATTGAATGATTGACTGGTTAGTTTAACTTACTTGACTTTGCACAATTCCTAGGATGAAAGGAAATTTTTAATCTTAGTTTGCCCTCTGTACTTACTCTAAATCTCCAAAAATGAGTAAGTCTAGTTCCCTTCTGAGGCTAGTTCAATTTTAAAGCCAGCATGCCAGTGGAGGGGGCTATGTGAAAGGTTATGGAGGAGCCTACCTATCGCACATAAACTATGGCTAATATCCACATAGGATTCCAGAAAGATAAAGAACACCAACAACAAACAAAAGGCAGCTCCTCCATTCAGTCCAAAATTGCACAAAATAAGAGTCAACAGCTAATAATAAAATATTACATGACAGAATGCATTGAATTCAGGTAAAGAGGTTGGAAAGCAAAGGTCTATAAAGGGGCCCCCACTAGGAAAGCCAGTACAATCTTCCCAAATCAGTCTTTTAGTCATTCTGAAAAAGGTGGTCACAAACCAGTATAAGCTGTGATAACTGGAGCTCTGAAAAGCTAGATCCTGGTTCAGCCTGCTAAAAAGAAGCAGATCCACTCCCTGAAGATCACTATACAGGAGACAGGGCCCAGCAGTGCATTCCTTAGGATATAGAGAGCAACAGAATAAGGAAGAGCCAATTCAGCACCATAGCAGTAGCCCTGGAAAAGGTAGTGAGGAAAAGGGGCTGTTCAGGAGGTCTGAGACGAACATAATTGTTTATATCCACCAGAGACCTGTCAAGACCGCACAAAGGGCTGGGATCAATTCTCATTTGGGGATAGTGTAATAAAAAGGAGATTGAGACTGGTGTTGGCCAGAGCTCCCAGTATAATACTAGGAAACTATGAAAAAAGCTGGGATTCAAGGTGGAGGGTGGACCTAGTGTTACATATCCAGACCAGCAATGGCATACAAAGGACAGAGGAAGAGGTTCAAACAAGGCCTACACAATTCTTCTAAGAATACAAAAGAGAACTGGCTACTTAAAAGTCCTACCAAAAAAAAGATGGAAATATTAAGTTTACAGAATAAAATACAACATATTCAAAACATTCAATGAAGAGAAACCAGAATAAAAGACTAAATAGCTAATAAGCAGAGTCCCTGACACATATATATGTATATATATATAAAATATATATATATATATATAAAATATATATATATATACATAAATACATACATACATGCATGCATACACATATATGACGATAAGAATGGCTGGAATGAAATATAGCAAGAGGTAAAAATGAAATTAGAGTCTAGGAGGAAAAAATTTAAAGTATCACAAAAAGTTCAGAACCAAGAAGTGAACATCAAATGAAATGGAGTGTAGCAATCAGGACAACAATGATATAACAAAAATATTAGACTTAGAGATCAATAGATACAAGGGACTTGTTATATGAACAGTATCTACCAGGGATTCCCCACTCCCTTTCATAATAAGGATGAGTTTTCTTTAAAAGGAGACAAAACTGTCCGAGGGACCCAAATGACCCCCACTTCCCTTGAGGCAGTTTCCTAGTCATGTAAGAGTATGAAGAGGTCCACCTATATGGAGTTGAGACCCCTCTCACATGGTGGATCTCCAAAGATAGGTTACCACATCCTGCCATGCTAATCAGATACATTCCTTAACAATATAAGGGGGAGAGAGCCTATAGAAGCTATGTGGAATATCCTTGCTATGTTAGGGCTTAATAAATCTCCCTTTTTTAAACTGTTAAATAACTTCTGAGTGCCTCCTATTTCCCAAAAATGAACTTGAACTAATAGGTTATGAATGTCAAGCCTGCCCGTAATAGAGCCAAAGAGGTCATTACATCTAACCCCCTATTCCATTTCACTGATGAAGAAACTAAGGCAAAGAGAGGTTGAGTGACTTGCCCAGGATCACAACACTAGTAATTTTGTCTAGTGTGCTTTTGAACCCATATCCTACTGACTCTAAGTCCAGTGTCCTTTCCACTACAATATGATGTATTTTTCTAGTAAAGGCAATGAGCAAACTGCCCAGATCTACTAGAACAGAAGGTAAGGTGAAAATAGAAAGAACCCACCAGGCACTTCCTTAAAGAAATCCCAAACAAAAACTAACCATGAATGCTATAGCCAAAATTCAGAGCTTTCAAGTCAAAGAAAAAAAAATGTGGAAAGCAAAAAAGAAAGAGTTTAAGTACTGAAGAACCAATGTCAGGACTGTATATGAATATGCTGCAATTCCTACAAAAGAAAGAAAATCTTGGAAAAAATATTACAAAAGACAAAAGATAAAGATTTATGACCAAAACTAACTTACTGTGCAAAAATAAGTGTGATCCTATAGATGGAAATATGGACCTTTAATACAATGCAAGACTTCCAAGCATTTGATGAAAGAATCAGAGCTTAGAAGACACTTTGAAATGTGAATACATGAGTGAAATGAAAACTGGACAGTTAAATATATCTGAGCAGGGTTGTAGGTTCTAAACAATAATAAAATACTGACATTCATATGGGGTTGAAAAATACATAGGCTTTCAAAGGTGTGTTGCTTTCAAGGGTAAACAGAGAGAGTTAAGTGAGATAGACAGTAGCTGGGATTGATTTTTTTCTGTTCTTTATTTTTTTGTTATTTTTTTAAACAGAGAAAAGAAAATGGAAAAGGAAAGGAAATATATAGTAGGGAAGAATTGAGGAAGAAAGCAGAGGACCTTGTTATTTCAAATACACATAATGTTGAATACAAGAACATAGACTTGGAGGAAATGATGGGATTTGGGGTATTTCATGGACCTTATTTTTTGTTTGAACCAAATACATTTGAACATGCACACAGACATATATACATACATACATAAATACATGCATGCATACATACACAGAGAGAGCATTGCATATAAACAATATTAAAATAGGGGAAAAAGTGGGGATGAGGAGAGTAAAAAGAATAGTAGAATCATAAAAAACCTTCAATATAGGAGGGTTGATCATAATGGAAGAATTAATTGAAGAGAAAGTCTAAGAATTAGAGAGCAGCATCAGAATAGGTAAAGAGAATCAAGGAAAAAATAATAAGGCAGGACATTTAATTCCAAAGATTCCTTTTCATTTTGTAATTCTCTCTCATTTGTAAAGAGGATAGGGGAGAAATTAGAGAGGAAATAGATTATTATGGAAGACAAACCGAAAGGGCAGAATGGGGGAAGCAGTACAGCATAGCTGCAATCACAGTTATTCCAACAGTGGTCTGAGCAAAATATCATCCTGAATAGTAACTGGAAATTATTTTTTTATTTTTATTTTCAGTTCTAAATTCTTTTCCTTCCCCCATTCCCTTCCCCACCCAATGAGAAGGCAAGAAATACAACACCTATTATACATATGAAGACATGTCATATTTCCACATTAGCCATGTTGGAAAAAAAAGCATGAAAAATAAAGCAAAAATAAAATTCTTTATTCTGCTCTCAGAGTTCATCAGTTCTTTCTCTGGAGGTAGACAGCATTTATTTTATCATGAGTCTTTCAGAACTGTCTTGGATCATTGTATTGATCAGAATAGCTGTCTTTCTTGGTTGGTTTTGATTAAAATTTTGCTTTTATTGTGAAAATGTTATCCTAGTTCTCACTTTACTTTGCATCAGCTTGTATAAGTCTTCTCATGCTTTTCTGAAACCATCTTCTTTGTCATGTCTTATGACACAATAATATTTCATCAAATCACATATCATACCATGTTCAGTCATTCACCAACTGATGGACATCCCCTCAATTTCCAAGTCTTTGTCACCACAGGAAAAGAACTGCTATAAAAATTTTTGTACATCTAGGTCCTTTCCCTTTGTCTTTGATTTCTTTGGGATACAGACATAGTTGTGGTATTTCTAGGTGAAAGGGTATGCACAGTTTTATAGTTCTTTGGGCATCATTCAAAATTGTCCTCCATAGTGGTGGGATCAGTTTACAGCTCCACCAACATCTCTTTAATGTACCTAAGCTTCCTCATCCCCTCCAGCACTTGTTATTTTCCTTGTCTATCATATCAGCCTATCTGTTGGATATGAGGTAGTTCTTCAGAATTGTTTTAATTTGAATTTCTCTAACTTAGTTATTTAGCAATTATTTTTCCTGTGATTATTGATGGCTTTGACTGCTTCTTCTAAAAATTGACTGTTCATACCTTTTGACCATTTGTCAACTGGGAGAATGGCTATTTTTATGAATGTGACTCAGTTCCCTATATCTGAAAAATGAGAAAAAAAACTTTATCAGAAAAACTTACTGTAAATCTTCCTGCTTTCCTTTTAATTCT
Source organism: Trichosurus vulpecula (assembly GCF_011100635.1). Taxonomy (NCBI): domain Eukaryota; kingdom Metazoa; phylum Chordata; class Mammalia; order Diprotodontia; family Phalangeridae; genus Trichosurus; species Trichosurus vulpecula. Next base: position 142,227,933 of record NC_050576.1, on the reverse strand, counting down.
GTCTGCATTGGTTTTGTTTGTGCAAAACATTTTTAATTTAGCATGACCAAAGTTATCTATTTTGCTTCCCATGATCCTCTGTTGTTTGGTTTGTCTCTTGTTGGATTTGTCAAAAACTAGGTTACACCAGTCATTTACTTCTGTATGTTGTCCACCTAATCTATTCCATTGATAAGCCACTCTATTTCTTATCCAGTACCATATTGTTTCCAGGATTACTGATTTGGAATAAAATGTAAGATCTGATACCATTAGGTCACCTTTCTCCACTTCACTTTTCATTGTTTCCCTTGATATTGTTGACCTTTTATACTTCCAAAGGAATTTTTTTACTATATTTTCCTAGCTCTATGAAATATTTTTGGTTGTTTGATTGGTATGGCACTGAATGAGTAAATTAATTTAGGAAGCATTGCCATTTTTATTCTATTAGCATCATTTTGTGTGTTTTCTTCCCCCATTGAAAGCAGGGGATGCCTTTTTTATTATTACTAATTTTATCCCCAGCACTTAGCACAGTGTCTGGCACATAGTAGGTGTTTAATAAATGCTTATTAGATTGTATGGAATTGGATTCCTCACTATCTTTTAACCCAGCCTCCCCCATATCAAAGCTGTTTCCAAGGCCTGTAGATTTTTCTTTTTTCTGATTTATTTTATTTCTCTTTTTATTTTTTTTACTTAATAGTATTTTTTTCCAATTACATGTAAAGAGAGTTTTCAACATTCATTTTTATGAGATTTTGAGTTCCAAATTTTTCCTCCTCTCCCCTCCTCAAGATGGCATGCAATATGATATAGGCTATACATGTACAATCATATTAAACATATTTCCACATTAGTCATGTTGTGAAAGAAGAATCAGAACAAAAGGGAAAAACCACAAGAAAAAAAGAGAAAATAGTATGATTCAATCTGCATCCAGACTCTATAGGTTCTCTCTGGATGAAGACAGAATTTTCCATCATGAGCCTTTTGGAAATGTCTTAGAACTTCACCTTTGTGAGAAAAGCTAAGTCTATCAAAGTTAGTCATCACACAATGTGGCTGTAACTGTGTACAATGTTCTCCTGGTTCTGCTCACTTCACTCAGTATCTGTTCATATATGACTTTCCAGATTTTTCTGAAATCTGTCTGCTCATCATTTCTTATAGCACAAAAGTATTCCATAATATTCATATAACACAACTTGTTGAGCCATTCCCCAATTGATGGGTATCCCCTCAATTTCCAATTACTGACCACCACATAAAAGCTATTATACATGTAAGTCCCTTTTCCCTTTTTTAATCATATCTTTCTGATACAGACCTATTAGTAGTATTGCTGGATCAAAGGGTATAAACAGTTTTATAGCCCTTTGGGCATGGTTCCAAATTGCTCTCGAGAATGGTTGGATCTGTTCATAAATCTACCAACAATGCATTAGTGTTTTATTTTTCCCACATCTCCAACATTTATCTTTTTCCTTTTTTGTCATATTAGCCAATCTGATAGGTGAGAGTGAGGAATCCACCAATCTGATAGGTAACTCAGAGTTGTTTTAATTTGCATTTTTCTGATCAATAGTGATGTAAAGCACTTTTTCCTAATTATAGATAGCTTTAATTTCATCATCTGAAAACTGCCTGTTCATATCCTTTTTCCATTTATCAATTGGGAAATGACTTATTTGCTTACAAATTTGACTCAGTTCTCTATATATTTTAGAAACGAGGCTTCTGTCAGAGACACTAGCTATAAAAATGTTTCCCAGCTTTCTGATTTCTTTCTAACCTTGGTTGTGTTGGCTTGGTTTGTACAAAAACTTTTAAATTTAATATAATCAAAATTACCCATTTTGCATTTCATAATGTTCTCTATCTCTTGTTTGATCATAAATTCTTCCCTTCTCCACAAATCTAACAGATAAAATATTTCTTGCTTTCCTAAATTGCTTATGGTTTCACCCTTTATGTTTAAATCATGTACTAATTTTGACCTTATCTTGTTATGCAGCGTAAGATCTGGCCTATGTCAAGGCCTTCAGATTGCACAATTTTTAGAGTGGGGAAGGCAGGGCAATTGGGGTTAAGTGACTTGCCCAAGGTCACACAGCTAGTGTGTCAAGTGTTTGAGGCTGGATTTGAACTCAGGTCCTCTTGACTCCAGGGCCAGTGCTCTACTCACTGTGTCACCTAGCTGCCCCTAGAATAAACTTTTACATTTCTTGAATACACTCCTTCTCTGACACTGCCACCACTCTAGCAGAGACCCTCATCACTTCATGCCTTAATTATTGCAATTGTCTGCTGGTAAGTCTACAGCCTCGAGTCTCTCCCCACTCCCATCCATCCTCCATTCAACCACTAAAATGATATTCCTAAGCACAGATTTGATCATATCAATCCAACTATTCGATAAACTCCAATAGGTTCCTATTGCCTCTAGGATTAAATACAAAATGCTCTAACATTCAAAGCTCTTCATAACTGAGTGTCCCCCAACTCCCACCCCTGCCACCTCACCAGTCTCCTTATACCTTATTCTTCAACACATACTATTTGATCCAGTGTTTCTGATCCCCTGGCTATTCCACAAACAACATACTCCATCTCTTGGCTCTAGACATTCTCTCTGGCTGTCCCCGATAGATGGAATTCTCCCTCTTTTCTACTCTAACTACTTACCTCTCTGGCTTCATCTAAGTCCCAACTAAAACTCAACTTCTATAAAAGACTTGCCCAATACTTCTTAATATCAATAGTGTTGGGCAAGAAATAGGATGATATTAATATGAACCAACATGTGTATGGATATGTGTCTGTGTGGGGGGGTGTAGTGGGTGAGGGGTATATGGCAAAGACTACTAGCCTCACCGTCTAAAAATAACATAAAAGAACCACTACTATAAGGGAATTGGTTACAAATGGTTTATTTGATTATGATTGTTTGCAAAATTTAAGAAATAAATCTTGTATTTTGAAATGCTGCTTGATTACAGTTGAAAAGCAGAATAGATTGTGGGAGTGCTAATTAGAGCAAGTCATCATTTGACTGACCTATCATGGCTCTAAAAGCTTTCAGTTTTTCTCCCCTGAGAAAGTGCAAACTGTGCCTTTCTATACATAATGTTGTGTATGAGAAGGCCTCTCAGAAACTGATGTCTCAGTATGCAAAAGAATGATGGATTGCATAAAGCCTGATAAACAGGAAAATTAATTCTACTTTTAGCTCCTCCACTCACTAATGGAGCACTCTGTGGCTCCATTTCTTTTATTTCAAATAGGATGCAATTCTATGAAATAACATATCAAATAACAACGAACACTTCAAAACAATGATAGTCCAAATAGTGACAGTCTTTCTAGGTTAAAATGTGTATTCCTCACAATCTTTCTTTCATGCAACTACCAAATTTATATTATAAAAAATCTGATTTGATTATGTCATCATAACTACTCAAAAATATTCATTGGTTCTCTTTTGCCTCTAGAATAAAAAGAATCTTCAATCATTAAAAACCTTCCATAATCTGGCTCCTACCTACTATTATAGTCTTATTACCACTGCATAATCATATATTCTATGTTTCCATTTAATTGGGGCTCCTAGCTGTTCCTTGTATATGGCATTCCATCTCCTACCTTTGTCTGTTTATATTTCTTCCATGTTTAGAATACATCCTCTCCTCACCTCTGCCTCTTAGGATCCCACAGATAGGGTGTCACCTCCTAACAAAGCCTTTCTTGATTACTTCAGTAGTACTTGGCATTCTGCTACTAGACTGGCCTGAGTCAGGCCCAGCTTAAAATAAATGGTTTAATAAAAACACTTGATCCATTGCAGCATGTTAACTAGTTTCAAATGTGCCAACCATGCTCGCTACTCAGATTTCAAACTTGCTCAAATTCTTCCAAAATTCTCATTACTTCAAAATACCGAAGAAGGTAGATAAAGATGTGACATTTTCCTTTTGAAATATCATTCTTTTCTATTTGAACATGTAAGCCACAATGAAGGGGCCAAGAAAAGAAAAAAAAAACCTTAACTAAACTCTTTAAAGATCATATTCTATCCAGGTAATTATCTGCTCTTAACATTATATATAACTAGCATCTGCAAGCTGTGCAAAGTAATTCCTCTTCCCAGTGATTATCTGATTTTCTTCTATTCCCTCCTACTGCTTAGTGGGTACATTTCTGTACATCTATGAGGCTGTGAATCAATGAGACCTTTTTAATGCTGCTACTACTTGCTGCTGACCCTGAATGTTATTTGCATCACCTTTGATCCTAACTTACAGCACCTTTATTTCTCTCTGCATGGTACTTTCAACATCCCAGCTCTCTGTAAGTCTTATTGGCTCTATTCTTTGAAGTTTAACAAAATAAAAGCAATTCATCTGGTTCTCTCCTTTATTTAGAGGCCACCCACCCACAACATATCATTGTAATTCAACCACTTGAACCTTAAGCTATTCTCTTTAACTGTGAAGTAAATGTATTTGCCATAGATACCACACATAAACAGTTTTTTGGCTACAAAACCTTTGAAATAAATACAGTTGCCCTTCACATGTGAAAATACTTTGAAGTTGCAGTTGAAAAGATCCATATATAACCAGCAACACTCTCCACAACAGGTACATTAAAATGCTGTTTTCTTTTGAGCCTATGACCACATTGTTTCTTACTTTTTCACAAGATTATAGCAGTTAGAGTCATAAGGGACTTTAGAGGTCATCTAACCAACAATCCTACCAAGTGTGGATCATAGGATCAAAAGTGTAAGACTATAGGACCATGGACTTATGATTGAAAAACTTAGAGGTCATTTAGTTCAACCTTAGCATTTAATTGATGAGGAAACTGGTATCCCAAGATGTAAAATGTTGTGTCCTAAAATCTTACAAGTCCTAAGAGGAAAAACCAGAATTCAAACGTGTGACCTCTGACTACATATGCAGCATTCTTGCTCTTGCACCATCCCACCAGCCATAGGAAGTTTTTTGAACTCTTCTTTTGAAACTTGCGAACTCAGATCTAATGGTGGGTAGCAGGGGAGAACTGTGGCAATCCTGAAATATTTAGTGATTGAATGTAATGGCTACCCTCCATATTCCTTCTTTTGAGCCCCATTCTATGTTCCACTACAGTTTTTGAGAACATCTTTTATTGAACTATTTATAACTCATCTGTTTGCAAGACAGTGATACTCATCACCCTCTTCTTTGTACCCATGTAGGTTATATAAACACTCAATCTATTATATCTTCATATAAAACCCTCATTAGGTGTGTGTACTCTCTCATTGGAAATGGTTCCCAACTAAAGAAGTCAGAATTGGAAACTGAGCATGCATTGAGCTTCGACTAATTCCCCTATTTGTGATTATTGAAGTGAAGAGGTTTCTACATTTTTATAAAAATCAGTGACCACAATGGAAGAATGAATTGCTCCAAAGTGAAAATGGTAATGATCCAAGCATTTCTTTCCATAAAATAGGAGTGAGAAAACCAGCATAAACTCAGAGTGCCAAATCAGAAGGAAACGTGTCTCAGAACCAATGATGAATATCTTTGTTCCTCCAATTTTTTTAACCTGAAATGACTCGTTTTTATTTTTTTATTTTTTTTTTTATTTTTAGTTTACAACACTCAGTTCTACATAATTTTGAATTCCAGATTTTCTTCCCTCCCTCCCCCCTCCCTCGCCAAGACGGCATGGTATCCCACATAACTTCCACGTATAACTTCGCATTGAATTAATTTACACACTAGTCAAGTTATGGAGAAGAATTGTGACCAACGAAATGAATCATGAAAAAGAAGAAACAGGACCAAAAAAAAAAAAACAAAAAAAACAAAAAAAAAAAACCAACTCAAGAACAAAAACGAGAGAAAAAGAAAAAAAAAGGGGGGGGGGAAGGCTAGCATGAAGTGTGTCTCAGTCTGCATTCATACTTCATAGTTCTTTCTCTGGATGTAGATAGCATTCTCCATCGTGAGTCCTTTGGAGTTGTCTTTGTAGCTTGTGTTGCTGAGACGAGCAAAGTCTGTCAGGGTTAGTCCTCACAGAATCCATATATCTGTGGTTGTGTATAATGTTCTCCTGGCTCTGCTCTGCTCACTCAGCATTATGTCATGTAGGTTTTTCCAGGTTGTTATGAAGTCCGTATCATCCCCATTTCTTATAGCACAATAGTATTCCATTACCTTCATATACCACAGCTTGTTCAGCCATTCCCCAATTGATGGACATCCCTTTGATTTCCAATTCTTAGCTACCACAAAAAGAGCTGCCATAAATATCTTTGTACATATGGGTCCTTTTCCCACTTGTGTGATCTCTTTGGGATACAACCCTAGAAGTGGTATTGCTGGGTCAAAGGGTATGAACACCTGTGGATCATTTTGGTTTTGGCATAGTGACTCTCTGGAAGAGTGATTAAGAATTAGTTGCATCAACCCTCTCTGGTGACCGAGATTGAGTGGCATCCTTTACTATGATTCCTGTCTTCTTTTGTTGCTCTTCTCCTAAGTACTTAGGTACCTCACATAAGGCCTATTCCCTTCCTTGATATGAGATAAAACAGTCTACAATAAAATACTTATTTCTTTATGCATTACTGGACTGCCTGGTTCATGCAAAATGTCCTTATATCACAAGACAACTGAAACAAAGTAGAATGTTAGCACAATGAAAATGTGAAACTAAAGAAATAGCTAATGTCATTGAAGGGAGAATCAAAATTCAAAGAAATTTCAAGTGGGAAGAGACAAATCGGTATGAAATTCAGCAGGTAGTAAGGTAATATCTTGAATGGATATTCAGAAATCCACTTATAAATATAGAGGATAAAGTGAAATGAGGCTCAGTAGCATTTCATGTAACAAATATCTGGAGGTTTTGGTTGCCAGAAAAGCGATCATGAGCCAATGGTATGACATATCTGGGGGAAAAAAGCTTGCAATTGTATAATCAAGGATTTAGAAATGGAAGGAATCTCAGAGATCATCTAATCAGCATTCCTCATTTTCCAGATTGAGAAACTGAGGTGCAAGAGAGATCAGATGATTTAATAATGACATACTGAAAAACAGAAGCAAGTATTAACTATGCTGAAAAGAAGGATATGATAAACTCTACTAGTTCTATGTTGCCTTTATTAAAATAACTTATTGTATGCAAAAATGTTTACCAAACTGAAAATATTTTAAATGTAAGATTATCTACAAAAATAAATTCCTAGCATTATAAATTATTAAATAGATGTCTTAATCAACCCAATCTTAGGAAATAAACTTGGATTACACATGAAAAAGTCCCAGAGAAAAAATCTCCTGGTCTAGAGAATTTATAGAAGAATTCTGTAAAGAACAATTTAAAGAACAATTCATACATATACAATAAAATTTTTTATTAAAAATGAGGGGGAGGTGGAAATGCTGTACCAAACTCCTTTTGTGAAATAAATATAGACCTAAATTTTTTGCTTTTGAGTACTGCCTCCCTTAATCTGGCCTTAATTTTATCACCCCCCACATTCCCCTTCTACTTCTCAGTCAAGTAAGATAGATTTCTATACTCAACTCTGTGTATGTGTGTGTGTGTGTGTGTGTGTGTGTGTGTGTGTGTGTGTGGTGCAGTGAAAATGTGCCCATTTCCTATGTCACAGTGGCCCTGTTATTTGACATAATTCTTTTAATGCTAACAATACCAACAGTATAAGAGAAACATAAGGCATAAATCTAAACAGGGAGAAAAACTCTCCTGATACAGAATCTTAGGACAGCAACAACAAATTCCAGGAGTAAATAATAGAAAATGAAATCCCATTCAAAATAATGAAAACATTGAAACAAATTCTTGGAGTCATTCAACCATGGCATACAGAAAATATATAAATGTAATTATTAAACACTCTTTAAAGAAGCAAGGAATGGCAAATCATTAAAGGAATATTCATTGTTTAAATTTGGGATATGCCAACATAACACAAATTATATTACTTAAACTTTGAGTTGAGCATTATGCCAATCAAATTGACAAGAAATATTTTAAAACATTACATGAATGAATGAATGAAGGGCAAAAGCATGTTTTAAAAACTTAATTTTATATCAGGCACTTTTCCAAGTGCTAAGGATAGAAATACAAGCAAGACAATCTCATACTCAATAAGTGTATATTTTAATAGGGGAAGAAAATATGTGTAAGGGATGAAGCGTTGCAAAGTGGACCTGATGATATGTGACTAGGTGCCCAAAGGTGGTGCAATGAATGGAGCACAGGTCATAGAGTCAGGAAAACCTGAGTGCAAATGCAGATCCACTTACTGGTGAACCTAGGCAAGTTGCTTAATCTCCATCTGCTTCAAACTTCTTGATGGTAAAATGGAAACAATAATGTTATTTACCACCCAGGGATCTTATGAAAATCAAATAATATTATATTTCCAAAGAGTTTAACACAGTGTCTGGCACATAATTGTCACTTAAATTCTTATTTCCTTCCTTTGTTCCTTCTTTCCTGTTGGCAAGACTTGGAGCTGTCCAGAAATTGTCACGGTAGATTCCAGACTTGGTAAGATATGGCTCACCAGAGTGCAGAGTTGCAGAGGCAGAAATATGAGTTCCAATGAGAGGAGTGAGTATGCCCCATACAACAACAAAATTCATTCGGAGTAACAAAATATTTGGAATCTCAAAGGGAACATTTTTAAAAGTAGAAATAAAGATGAATAACACTTTCAGACATCAAAATATATTAGAAAGAAGTAATCACAAATAGACTAGATAAATAAGAATCAGAAAAAATTTGATTCCATAACCAATTGTTCAATAAACCTAAGAAAATCAAATAATTGATGAAAAGCTCCCTATTTGACAGCAAAGATAATAAAAGATAACAATACTCAATGATGGAGGAGCCATGGAAAGTCAAGAGCACCCACTTAAAAAACCCAGGCTCAGAGAGGATAATGGGGTATGTTAATCCTTTGCAACAATTTCATTTTAGTAGTGGTTGCAATGCTTTTGGCTAACTATTCTTTTTTAACAGTGCCTGACATCTACGCAAAAATATTAAAAGTAAAAGTAAATTAACAAATGCTTTTTGAACCTTAAAAAATGAAAGGAAGCCAAGAGCACAAAGATATTGTTGGGGAGTTGTGAATTGGTCTGACTGTTATGAGAAGCAATTTGTGCCCATGTAAAAAAGTGATCAAATATTCATATTCTGACCCAGCTATCTCACTGCTATTCATATATTCTGAGGAAGTCAAAGACAGGAAGATCTCAGTGCACAGCATTTTTCATAGCAGCACTTTGTTGTAAACAGTTACACTAAACCAAGTAAATGCCTATTTATTAGAGAATTGCTTTAAAAAGCAAGTTAAAGAACAGGTTAAGAATCCCTAGTCTTCGTGGTGGGGTCCTTCAGATATTCCTGTTGTGAATGACATTGTGCTAATTTATCAAGTTTTGAATAATTGCAGATCCTCCTAAAAGAGATCCATTACAACTTGAGTTTAGTTTAACTATTCACATGGGAGGGGGGAAAGCTAATATTTATATAGCACCTATTAAATTCCAGGCACTGTGCTAAGCACTTTAGAATCATTATTCCATTTGATCTACATAACAGCACTGGGAGGTAGGTGTTTTTATTAGCCCTATTCTCCAGATTAGGAAAAGAGACATATAAGTGACTTGCTTAACATCACACAGCTAGTTAGTCTGAGGTCAGATATGAACTCAGGCCTTTCTGACTCCAGGCCCAGCATTCTATTCACTGCATGGCCTAGCCTCCTAAAAACAAATGAAAAAATTTTGGTGTTCTCTGTGGAACCCATAGTAATGGTCTATAAGATAGATACATACATAGACAGATACACAGATAGATACATAATAGACACATAGACACATAGATACACAGATAAATATACATTTTACATATATACATAAATATCTGTGTATGTATACACTGAACAGTCACACAGCTTTTAAGACAACACTCTCAGTCTTATGAAGGTCCAGTACTGCCTTCACAGATGGCTCACGTCCATGCCAGTATATTTATGCTGGTCACAGATGATCCTCAAATAAAAGCAGGATGGGGAAGGACCTGATGGAAAGGTCAGAATTAACTTCTTTCACATGGATTTATTTCTACCTTAGTTTACCAATTGCAAATAAAAAAATTGCTTGATAAAATCCCCAATTAACTTTTTTAAAAAAGTTAACCCTGAGATTGTTTATAATTTCCTTTCACTTGTATGAAATTGCATCCAAAGATTTTTTATCGCATTTAAAGCTGGTCATGTATTATGCTGTCAATGCTTTTACACTATACTTTAATAGTGGCATACTGGGAAGAAAAATAGAATTAGTGCCAAGACTTGGAATCATAAATTTGATTAAGTCAAAACTTGCTATGTTTCAGTTTTCTCTGCTATGACAAAGGAATTATAAAAGTAGCCTGTCAAAATCATAGAGTTGCTTTGGTGAAAGCACTGTTTAAATCGTAAGCAATATGTAAATGTAAACTATTAATATGATTATATCATTCTACCTTTCATCATTCAAAATCCATTTTCCTAGTTGCAGAATATCAAAACTAAATAAGAGATGAGTATTTCTGGGTTTTTGTCGAATGTTTCTTCTTTAAGTAGTGGATTCATCCCTTCCATTTTGCTCTAAATAGAACTAAGTTTATGATAGTCAACTTTGCTTGGTAGTTGGTATATTCCATAGATCAATGAAGCTTTCTCTGGCTATTATTACCTTTACTGATCTGTCATCTTTCTGTCACATAGTAGGCATTTAATAAACATGTGTACACTTGCTTTTCTATAGCAGTTGTTTTTTATACTGCATAATCTATAACTTAATTTTACTCTTAATAGTCCCTTGATGTCTCATGTTCATAGGTCTCATCTAATTACTAATTTTTGTTCTTTTTGTCATTGTCACAAAAGCCCATATCATTAATACCTATATTTGTGGAGCTATATGGCTATGAATCACATTTGTGATACTATATAGCTATGAATCATAGAGTACTATAATTAAGGAAGATTCAAAATTATGAGTAACCTAAGGAACAACAAAAATTAAAAGGAAATGTGTAAGTAGATTTCAGGCTTTCACCAGTGTGAGAAATGAATATTTCTCTTTTGTATTTAATAATTAATTGCTATATCAGGACCACTTTTTTCCCTTTCTTTCTTCCTCATCCAGAAACCAGCCAGTGTGGAAAATCTTAGACAGAGGTTTATCCAGGCCAACATCTAACCAGACAGTAAAAGAAATTCTAAGTTTAGGCTCATGGATCCATTCCTGCTCATAGTGTTTGCTCAGAGAAGTCTGGGGAAGTGTTGATCCTCCCTTCTGTCAGACAAGTGATACGGGAATTGATCGGTCCCTTTGACCAAGATTTGGGTGACCCAAGTCATGTTCCACAAGACCCTCATTGTAGTATAACCCACCCTCTCATTGTAATATTCAATTTCTCAATAATTATTAATTGATTAGAGATGGTTGTCACCTCTCAAGAACATATACTCTGTAAAGGGCATATAAACTGTTAACCCACCACCATGAGGAGTCATTAGTCTAAGAGAGATGACCAAATGACCATCCTTTTATTAATAAATGTGCTGGTCTTATTAATAAAATTATTAAATTACAAAGAAACTTTGTCTTTCAAGCTTTTTAATTGTTGTACCATTAACAACTTGTGCAGAAGACAAAGTATAAAAATATCAATGATATTTAATATCAGTCCAGCAAGAAAACAAATGTTTATTATGTTCTTAATACATGAGGCACTGTTCTAAGGGCTGGGGACATTAAACAAATGATATAATTCCTTCCCACAGGAGTTTATATTCCACTGAGGCAGGGAGGAGGAACACTACTTATACACATTGGTATATACAGAATTTATACACAATTAATATAAGGTATTGGTGGGGGTTAAGGCTGCCCCATCAGGTATGGGAATCAGGAAAGGTTTAATGAAGAAAGTAGTCCGTTAGGTTACTCTTGAAGGTAACCAAGAATTCTTAATCGGCCAAACCTATAGGAAGGATGAGAAATAATATGTGTATAAGACCTAGTGGTAACCCTAAAATAACAAAATAGCAGAGTATTGGGTGGATCCTCTATAGAGGTCATGGTCATGGGGAAAGGTATGAACAAGAAGGGAAAATAAGAACATATTGAGAAGTCACCTCTATATCACTAGACGGAGTTACATAAAATCATGGAATCATCAAAATATCAGTTAAGCCCTGAAAGCCTTGAATCATATTAAATCAAAATAGGAAATGTCTCATTGACATTCTTTTATTAAATAAAACTTCCTTCTTTTTTTCTTAGTCTAAAATATCTAAAATCCCAAACAGAAAATGAGAAAAGACAAAAAAACAACAGCACAAAGTTCTTGCTTCTTCAATTTTTCACAACATTCTAAGGACTAAATTTAGGCATAAATCTTCTTTTTTCCAGATGGGATGGCTTGACTCTTACTCCATCAAAGTCCTCTTCATTTAATTTATGCTTCTTGATTATCATCATTAGTCTTCATGGCAGTTGGGTGAGAGAATTGCTTTATATATTTCTTTTCCAAATCTACTGTCATTTTATTTGTAATAATTACAGTAACACAAAAATCAAGTTGTTTCTTATTGGAGCACAAGTAGTTGGTTAAAATTAATTGAGGGATTTTTTTGAAGGGGATATATTCAGAAATGCTATTATGAGCTAAAATATTATTCTGACAGAATGATCTAAATGTTATTTGCTGTTAGCAGCCAAGACCTCTGAAGTTTGCATGCCCTCAAGTGAACAATTTAAGTCTATTTAGGAAATATGAAACTAGCAGAAAGTAGCCGAGTCTGTGGGCATTTTCCTTGTCATTGCCCCGAGCGTTCTCTTTGTTCCCTTCCAAATCCTGGATGAATTGCAATTGATGAAAAAGATAAAATAAATCTTGGTCCTCATGACCAGCAATAAATACACACAGGGAACATGTTCTCAATATCATCTTAAGTCACAAGAAATTTAAGTAGAAGAAAAATAATCTAAGACCACCAAATGCTTCTATGACCCCTTCTAAATCATTCTATCACAACGGCAATGATCTTCATATTACTATTAAGAAATAGCATCTGCTACTTTTGCTAACACTGGTCTCTCTATCAGACCTCTTACTTTAAAGTGCTAAGAGTTACTATTGGCTCTGCTGATACATGATCTCTTGCTGAGGCAGTATGACACAGTTTATAGTCAGCCAATGGTTGTTGTGAGGATCAAGTGAGATGATGTTTGTAATGCAGTTAGCACAGTGTCTAGCATGTATTTGGTGCTTAATAAATGCTAGATCTATGCCTCATGCTCATATTAAATGCCTGAAATACAAAGAAAGGGGGAAAAACCAGCCCCTGATTTCAAGGAGCTTATAGTTGAATGGAATAGATAACATGCAAATAACTATGTAAAATCAAGATACATACAGAATAATATTGAAATGCCAAGTTCAGAGAAATTTACTGTGTGATTTTGTTCAAGACCCTGCACCTCTTCAGGTCTCAGTTTCCACATCCGTATAATTAGATTGATAACAATAGCACTTATTTCACAGGGTTGTTGGGAGGACTAAAGAAGATAATGTATGTGAATTGTTATGCCAAATGAAAATGTCATAAAAGTGTCAGGTATTTATCATTATCATTATTAATGTATGAAGTTGTCTCCTCCAAACTACTAATACCTGTATTTATTCAGTGTTTGAAATGTCATTTAGCCACATCTTACCTATGAGTCTAGAAATTCATTAGACATGAAGAAAGAACATATATAACCTTAGCAAAATAACCATCATGAAAGGTACCTGCCAGGTCCTAGGACCACTAGTCTATAGTAGTCTTGACAAGCACAGGTCTCACATCTTTCCAGCATATACTTTTTTTTCTTGAGACCTGGATTCTTATCTGTTACTGGTACTGCTTTGTTTCTGACTCCAGTTCTGGCCATGCAAATTCCCCAGTTGACTTTGGTAGCTATATAGACAGTTCACTCATTAGATTCCTCCACCTCTGGTTCCTTGACTCACAAAATCTCAGAGTTGAAAGGAACATGAGATCTCCAAATCTAAACTATCCCTGAACAATAATCTCCTCTATAATATCCCAACAAGTGACCATCCATCCTCTATTTGATGAATTCTAATGCTGAGGAATACAATATTTCCTTAAACAGACCATTGTGCCTTTGCCTGGCTCTCATTTTTAGTAATTTTTTTCTTATATTGAGCTAAAATATGCCCTTTACAACTTCCACTCATACTAAGAAGAATTCAATTTCATAAATTCAATTCAGTATATCCTGGCAGCTATAGAAGCCTGGTGAATTGTATATGCTGCTCTATATGTAGAAGGAGGCATGATTCCTGACATGTAGAAGTAATGCCAAGAATAACTATATATATGGACAAGGGTTCTACTGAGTTGGTTTCAGATATTCATTGGAGAGATATGTATACAGAGTATGCTCCAGGGGAAAAAAGAGAGACATTCATGAGAAATCAGCCCTATGAAATCTCTGGACTTGAATTCAATTCTAGAGACTTCTAGAAAAGACCTCTTCTGGCTAAGAGTATTCTTTCCCAGTTTGAGCTGAGATCTCATTTCACCAACAGCTGAAGAACTTATTCACTCTGATGTATTATTTGATATATTTTAATCTATAGAACCTTGATTTCCATCTGCTATTGGTCTTGATAAATAGGTTTACTGTATTCACTATATGTCATGGCCTTTTACGTAAGCAGTGGTATAAGAAGGAGCTAAGCTGTTGAGTATAAGCTAAAGCTACCCTCCCTCTTAAGAGAAATAGTGCCTCTTTTGTCTTCAACTTCATATCTCTAGACCAGATAGATATTTGAGGTGAGGGGATAGATATAATTATAGCCCAATATCTTTCCTGGAAACAGGTCCAAGGAGCCCAGCCACAGCCTTTTTCCTGTTCCCCATTAAGCAGAAATAATAATCTGCCTTGAAGAGGGGTAGCCAAGATTCTGGAGATAAACTATTCATTAGATATGTCATTATACATTTGCATAACCCATGATACCTTACATTAAAATCATTTATTAAATATCAGCCAGTCATAAAGCATGGTGCTAGATGCTTGGGAAAATTTATATTGTCCCTGACCTCAAAGAGCTTATAATTGAATAGGAGGAATCAGAAAAATATATAATTAATTATAATATATGGTAAAAGAGGAGACATGTAGTAATGGATAGAAAGCCAACCTTGGAATCAAAAAGACATGGATTCTAATCCTGCCTCTGTCTAAGTCTCTGTGTGACCAGGGCAAATCACTTAACTCCTCAGTGCCACAGGCTAATCTAAATCTGCACCTGAATCTGTAGAGAAAACTCTCAAAACAAATAAATCACAGGTCCAGACTATTATAATGAGTAGAATATAATAAGTGAAAAGGATGCATCCAGGCAAAATATTATAAGAAAAAATGTGTAAAGAGATACCACTATTATCAGAGGGAGATTTTTTACTAACAGAAGAAATTTATACCTGAGCTAGGCCTTGAACAAAGGAAGGGATAGCAATAGGTAGAGTCGTGGAGATAAATTTTTTCATATATGGGGTAAGATGGTGGATGGGGGTGAGGAGAGGAGCAAGTGGGGTGGTATGGAATGAGAATGGGGATGAGGAAGAGGACAGATTGAAGTCAGAAGTAATTAGTAGTCCACTTTGGCTAGAATATAGATGGCATGAAGGGGAGGCACAATGTGATATAAGCTTGGGAATTTAATATGGCAACAAATTACAGAATGAATAAGTCAGAGTTCACATTTTATATTCTAAGCAAAGGTGGGGGTGTCATTCAAAGTTTTAGGTAAAAAAAGCAACATAGCCTGGTTTCTGTCCTTAGGAATATCTTTTTGCCAAAATCTGTGATGTATGAATTGGAGAAGGAAAGCCTTGAGATAGGGAGACAAATTAGGAGTCTGTGGTGAGTGGTAATGAAAATCCGTATTAAGATAAAGGGTACATGGGGGGCGGAGCCAAGATGGCCGCGTGAAGGCAGCGTCTTGCCGGAGCTCTCTCACAAGGTCTGTCAGATTCCTATAAAAAAGTGAATTTGAGCAGATTTGAGAGAGTCAGAAACCACGAGCAGTCTTCGTGGGGCAAATTTCCGAGCCAGAAGAGTTTGAAAGGCCAGAGGCATGAACCTGTAGGCTCGGAGAGTGCTCAGTGCGGAGCTGCTCCAGACCAAGGTGGAAGCGGCTGGCCGGGAAATCCACGTGGGAGACGGGCTGGGAGAAAGCTGGGCGCCCGAAACCGGCGGAGATCCCCAGGACTCCCAACACAGGACGGCAGTCTGTGGAAGCGACGAGAGGCAGCGCAACGCCACCGGGATACACTGATTCCAGAGGTTTGCAGCCCAAACGTATGAACCGTATGAACCGCGGCTTTTTGAACTTCCGGGAGTTCTTAATGTCCAGGTAAACAGCTCTAATCCCTCCCCTCCCCACCCAGAGAATCCCTCGGGGGAAAAAAAAAAAAGAACGCTGGAACTGAGCAGAAAGTAGTGGGGCTTCAGTGGTCAAATAGCAGAAGTTCATTAGTCCCATAGGGGCAGAGTCGGCAGGGGTCAACTCCAGGAGCCCAGACGTAACCTTGCTCCCCCAGGGGAAGTGCCAGACATCAGCTCAAACAACAAACAGCTGAGACCATTGCTGAAAAGCAAGTGCTGGAGAGCACCCACAGGGAGTGTGACGCCAGGGAGCCAGACCCCTCCCCCACACCTCAGGAAACTGGAGGTTATAATTCTAGACTCACAAACCCCAGAATAAGAAAGCTGGGACAGAAAGCCCTGAGACCCACAGATAGAAATTTGTTGTAAAGCCAGCAAAAAGCAAACCAACATGAAGAAGAACACAAAAAAACCGAGGACAATAGATTCTTTTTATGGAGACAGGCAGGATCAAAATATCAACATAGAAGAGGATAGCAATGACACGGTAGATACATCAGATACCTCAAAAGCTAATATGAACTGGTCTCCAGCCCCAAAAGCACTGCTGGAAGAGCTAAAGGAGGATTTTAAAAACCAAATTAGGGAGCTGAAAGAAAATATGGAAAAAACAGAAAAAAAAATCACTGATGAAATCAAGTCCCTAAAGAATAAGATTGGTGAAAAGGATCGGAGATTCAGAATCTAGAGAGAGAAAAGGACACACTGAGAGGCGAAATCAACCAATTGAAAATGGAGACTCAAAAGCAAAATGTAAACACTAACTCATTCAAAATTAGACTTGAGCAAGTGGAAGCTAATGAATCTATGAGGCATCAAGAAGTAATAAAACAAAACATAAAGAATGAAAAAATAGAAAAAAAATGTGAAATATCTGACTGGCAAAACAACTGACCTGGAAAATAGATCCAGGAGAGACAATTTGAGAGTTATTGGTCTACCGGAAATCCACGATGAAAAAAGGAGCCTTGACAGTATCTTCGAAGAAATTATCAAAGACAACTGCCCAAAGGTCCTAGAACCAGAGGGCAAAATAGTCATTGAAAGAATTCACTGATCACCCCCTGAAAGAGATCCCAAACTGAAAACACCAAGAAATATTATAGCCAAATTTCAGAGCTATAAACTCAAGGAGAAAATACTGCAAGCAGCCAAAAAGAAGCAATTCAAATATCGTGGAACTACAGTCAGGATCACACAGGATCTCTCAGCTTCCACATTAAAAGACAGGAGAAATTGGAATATGATATTCCGAAGGGCAAAGGAGCTGGGACTACAACCAAGGATCAACTACCCAGCAAAACTAAGCATAACTTTCCAGGCAAGGCGATGGACGTTCAATGAAATAAGGGAATTCCAGACCTTCCTGATGAAAAGGCCAGAACTCAATGGAAAATTTGATCTCCAAATACAAAACTCAAGAGAGACATAAAAAGGTAACCAGGGGGAAAAAACCCCACAAACCTTATTAACCAATAAGGGGAGGTTGTTTACATCTTTATGTGGGATTATATCATCTTATGTATGTTTTTTATGGATATATATATATATACATATACATATATATACATATACATATATAAGTCGTTCTTGTGAATGGTACAACTATTATGACAAATGAAAGGGATATACATAGGTTGTGAATGCCTGTATAAATTAACTGATGTAAAGATATAAAATATAAATAAGAGATATAAAGGGAGGGCTATGAGGGAAGTGGTAAGGAGGTAGTAGAAAAGGGTAAATTACAACAAAGGAAGTGGCACAAAAACATATTATAGTAGAGGGAAAGAAGGGAGGGAGAAGAGCAGTATTTGAGCTTTACTGTCATCTGATCTAGTTCAAGAAGGGAATAACATACTCTGATAAGTTTAGAAATCTAACTTGTCCTACGGGAAGTGGGAGGGTAAGGGGGGAAAAAGGGAGGGGGGTGGGCAGAAGGGAGAGGAGAAGTAGCAAGTGGGTAATGGTAAGACAAGGGAGGGGAATAAAGAGGGAGGGTTAACTGAGGAAAGCGGCGGTCAAAAGCAAAACTTTGTTGAGGAGGAGAAGGGGAAAGGGAGAAATAAAAGCATAAACAGGGGGAATTAGGATGGAGAAAAAGACACAGATAGAAATCATAACCCTGAACGTGCAGGGGATGAACATTCTCACAAAACAGAAGCAGATAGCAGAATGGATTAAAAACCATAATCCTACAATATGCTGTTTACAAGAAACGCATCTGAAACAGGGGGATACACATAGGGTTAAGGTAAAAGGCTGGAGTAAAATATATTGTGCATCAGCTAAAGTAAAAAAAGCAGGTGTAGCAATCCTAATCTCAGACAAAGCAAAAGTAAAGATAGACCTAATTAAAAGAGATAAGGAAGGACATTATATCCTGCTAAAAGGCACCATAAACAATGAAGCAATATCATTGCTTAACATATATGCACCAAGTGGTAAGGCATACAAATTCTTAGAGGAGAGGTTAAGGGAGTTACAGGAAGAAATAGACAGCAAAACTATAATATTGGGACACCTCAACCTCCCCCTTTCTGAACTTGATAAATCTAACCTCAAAATAAATAAGAAAATAGTTAAGGAGGTAAACAGAATTTTAGAAAAGGCATATATGATAGACCTCTGGAGAAAACTGAATGGGGATAAAAAGGAATATACCTTCTTCTCAAAAGTACATGGCACATACTCAAAAATTGACCATGTACTAGGGCATAAAAACCTCACAATCCAGTGCAGAAAAGCAGAAGTAGTCAATGCATCCTTTTCAGATCATGATGCAATAAGAATCATTTTTAATAAAGTACCATGGAAAAATAAGCTAAAAACTAATTAGAAACTAAATAATTTAATTCTAAAGAATGAGTGGGCCAAAGAACAAATCAGAGAAACAATTAATAATTTCATTCAAGAGAATGACAATAATGAAACAACATACCAAAACTTATGGGATGCAGCAAAAGCAGTTCTTAGGGGAAGTTTTGTATCTCTAAATGCCTACATGAATAAAATAGGGAAAGAGGAGAGCAATGATCTGGGCAGACAGCTGAAAAAGCTAGAAAAAGAGCAAATTGAAAACCCCCAATTAAATACCAAATTAGAAATACTGAAAATCAAAGGAGAGATTAATAAAATTGAAACCAAGAAAACTATTGAATTAATAAATAAAACAAAGAGCTGGTTTTATGAAAAAACCAATAAAATTGATAAACCTTTGGCCACTTTGATTAAAAAAAAGAAAGAAGAAAATCAAATTACTAGTATCAAAAATGAAAAGGGTGAGGTCACCTCTAATGAAGAGGAAATCAAAACAATAATTAGGAATTATTTTGCCCAACTGTATGCCCATAAATTTGACAACCTTAGAGATATGGATGAATATCTACAAAAACATAAACTGCCCAGGCTAACAGAGAAGGAAGTGAAATTTCTTAATGACTCCATATCAGAAAAAGAAATTGAGCAGGCCATCAACGAACTCCCTAGGAAAAAATCTCCAGGGCCAGATGGCTTTACCTGTGAATTCTATCAAACATTTAAAGAACAACTAATTCCAATACTTTGTAGACTATTTGGGAAAATAGGTGAAGAAGGAGTCCTACCAAATTCTTTTTATGACACAAATATGGTACTAATACCCAAACCAGGTAGAGTCAAAACAGAGAAAGAAAATTATAGACCAATTTCTCTAATGAATATTGATGCAAAAATTTTAAATAAAATATTAGCAAAAAGATTGCAGCAACTCATTACGAGAATAATACACTATGACCAGGTAGGATTTATTCTAGGAATGCAAGGCTGGTTCAATATTAGGAAAACTATTAGCATAATTGACCATATCAACAACAACACTAGCAGAAACCATATGATCATCTCAATAGACACAGAAAAAGCCTTTGACAAAGTACAACACCCATTCCTATTAAAAACACTAGAAAACATAGGAATAAGTGGAACCTTCCTCAAAATTATAAATAGCATCTACCTAAAACCATCGACAAGCATTATTTGTAATGGGGATAAACTAGATGTATTCCCAATAAGATCAGGGGTGAAACAAGGATGTCCATTATCACCCCTATTATTCAATTTGGTACTAGAAACATTAGCTGTAGCAATAAGAGAAGAAAAAGAAGTTGAAGGAATTAGAATAGGAAAAGAAGAAACTAAATTATCACTTTTTGCAGATGATATGATGATTTATCTAGAGAATCCTAGAGAATCAAGTAAAAAACTACTTGAAATAATAAACAACTTTAGCAAAGTTGCAGGATATAAAATAAACCCACATAAATCCTCAGCATTCCTATACATTACTGACAAAGCCCAACAGCAAGAGATAGAAAGAGAAATTCCATTCAGAGTTACTGAAGGCACTATAAAATATTTGGGAGTCTGTTTGCCAGGACAAACCCAGGGCCTATATGAACATAACTATGAAACACTTTTCACGCGAATAAAATCAGATCTAAATAAATGGAGAAATATCACTTGCTCATGGTTAAGCCGAGCTAATATAATAAAAATGACAATTTTACCTAAATTAATCTATCTATTCAGTGCCATACCAATCGAACTACCAAAAAATTTTTTTACTGAGCTGGACAAAATAATAACAAAATTCATTTGGAAAAACAAGAGATCTAGAGTATCTAGGATATTAATGAAAAGACATGCTAGAGATGGTGGCTTAGCCACATCAGATATTAAACTGTACTACACAGCAGCAGTCATCAAAACTGCCTGGTACTGGTTAAGAAACAGGGGTGTGGATCAGTGGAATAGGATAGGTACACAAGTAGGTGAAATCAACAAGTTTAGCAATCTACTCTTTGATAAACCCAAAGAGGCCAGCTTCTGGGCTAATAATTCACTATTTCACAAAAACTGTTGGGAAAATTGGAAAATGGTAGGGCAAAAACTGGGCATAGACCAATATCTTACACCATATACCAAAATAAAGTCAAAATGGGTTCATGATTTAGGAGTAAAAGTTGATACTCTAAGTAATTTGGGAAAGCAAGGAATAGTTTACTTATCAGATTTGTGGAAAAGTAAAGAATTCATGACCCAACAAGAGATAGAGAGCATTACAAAATGCAAAATGGATAATTTTGATTATGTCAAATTGAAATGTTTTTGTACAAAAAAAGCCAATGCAACAAGAATTAGGAGGGAAGCAGAAAATTGGGAGAAAATCTTTGCAACTAGTATCTCTGATAAAGGCCTCATCTCTAAAATATACAGGGAGCTGAGCCAAATATATAGGAATACAAGCCATTCCCCAATTGAGAAATGGTCAAAGGATATGAACAGGCAGTTTTCAGAGGAAGAAATTAAAGCTATCTGTAGGCATATGAAAAAATGCTCTGAATCACTACTGATTAGAGAAATGCAAATCAAAACAACTCTTAGATACCACATCTCTCCTGCAAGATTGGCTAATATAACAAAACAGGAAAATGACAAATGCTGGAAAGGATGTGGGGAAATTGGAACATTGTTGCATTGCTGGTGGAGTTGTGAGCTGATCCAGCCATTTTGGAGAGCAGTTTGGAACTATGCCCAAAGGGCTATAGAAATGTTCATACCCTTTGACCCAGCAATACCACTTCTAGGGTTGTATCCCAAAGAAATCACACAAGCGGGAAAAGGACCCATATGTACAAAAATATTTATAGCAGCTCTTTTTGTGGTAGCTAAGAATTGGAAATCAAAGGGATGCCCATCAATTAGGGAATGGCTGAACAAGCTGTGGTATATAAAGGTGATGGAATACTATTGTGCCATAAGAAATGGGGATGATGCAGACTTCATAACAACCTGGGAAAACCTACACGACATAATGCTGAGTGAGCGGAGCAGAGCCAGGAGAACGTTATGCACAGCCACAGATATATGGATTTCGTGAGGACCAACCCTGACATACTGCACTTTTCTCAGCAACCTAAGGGGCAAGGACAACTCCAGGGGACTCATGATGGAGAATGCTATCTTCATGCAGAGAAAGAACTGTGAAGTTTGAATACAGATCAAGGTGCACTACATGCTCGCCTTTTTTTTTTTGCTTCTCTTTTGTTTTTGTTTTTGGGTTGCTTTTTTTTTTGGCTCTGTTTCTTCTTTCTCATGATTCATTCCATTGGTCAAAATTCTTCTCCACGACTTGACTAGTGCATAAATTAATTCAATGCGAAGTTATACATGACAGTTATATGAGATTCCATACCGTCTTGGGGAGGGAGGGAGGAGGGAGGGGAGAAAAACTGAAATTCAAAACTATGTAGAACCATGTGTGGTAAACTAAAAATAAATAAAGAAATTAAAAAAAAAAGAATGAGTGTTAAAATTGTTTTTGCATGTAACTGGGGAAAATAAAATATTAAATAAAAATTATTTTGTAAACAAAAAAAAAGATAAAGGGTACATGAATGTAGAGATGAAGTAAAGACATGTTATAGAGGTAGAATCAATGAGACTTGGCCACTGATTAGATATATGTGGAAGAGGGAAAGATAAGAGTTAAAAATGATTTTGTGTTGTGAACCTGGATATCTGAAAGGATGATGATACTCTCAACAGAAATAGAAAAATTTTAAGGAGAGTTAGTTCGAGCAAGCAGCAAGCAAAAAGACATCACATCGGTGATGATTATAGAACTAGTATAACCATTATAACTGTTTTCTACTACATTTAGAATCTCCCCAGGGCACATTCCTCTGCTGGTGTGCTTGTGACTCTTGCTGACTTCAAAAATGCACATACAGCTTTGCTCTGCTGCACTTGGTGTTCTCATAATGGGTGGTTGTTACAGTAGTGTATTAGACATTGCTTCCGACTACAGTTTTTTGGGCTTTGTCTCTTTAGGGCCAGCTGTTGGCCATCTCAGATCCAATAAGCTAGGGTGTGGCTGGGAGTGCTTAACAGAATGTCTAGAGCACAGTAAAAACTTAATAAAATGTTTGTTGACTGACTGGCTAGCCATAACCAGTCCCTGATAAGGGCAGTTTGACAATTCCTTAGTCATATCCACAACATCCACCTAATAAACCCCTAAGTCTGTTTGTAAAAAACAGGCAGCAGCCGCAGACATCTATCTTACTTAGGGATAGACATTCTCGAGATCTTTCCTGGCTTATCTTACAATTTAACTTCATCCAAAATTATAGAAAGAAAATAAAGGCTAATGAAACAAAATCATTATTTTCTATCTTCTTAGTTTGAATTCCTATCTTTGTTATGTTTTCTATCGACAGCCAAACCCCTTTGCTTTTGTATTTTATTTTGTCCATGAAAAAGAAAAACAACTTTGTTGTCTACCAACTTTGCTGTGGGAGCTAACTGCTCAGAGATGATAACTAAACCTATAGGAGCTGGTGAGATCACAGATAGAGTATAAAGAGAGAAGAAATTAGGATCAGGAAAGAGTTTTGGGGGGCTGCCATATTTAATGGAACAACGGGAGAGAATGATTCACCACAGATGACTGAAAAAGGACAAAGAAGTAGGAAAATAACAAAATGTGAATAGAATACAATTGTATATGATATCAAAAACAAGAAGCAGGTCAAAAGGAATGATGAGTGAGGATAAAAAGCTTTTAAATTAAAAGTTTAAACATAAGTTAATAACAATAGCTTATATTTATGTGATCTGACTTCCATATATTCTTCCAAGTCACTGACAAAAATGCTGAATAGGCTAGGGCTAAGTATGACTGACTCTTCTCCATTAGGGATTTCCTTCCACAGTGACATTATTCTATTAAATAGTAAACTTTTGATCTAGTCATTAAACTAGGTATGGATCTGCCTAAAATAGCTCCTCAAATCTAAATCTTTTTTTTTAATTTTGTCCTTGAGAATAGCATGAAATATTTTGTACAGCATGGTGAAATCTAAGCATGCAGAGTTCATTTGCTATGCCTATATGGCAATCCTACCAAAAAAAATAAAATGAGGTTAACCAGGCCTAACCTATTTTTTATGAAGTCATGGAAATCTTAGAATTTCCACTTTCATTTCTAATTCCCCAGAACCCATGACTTTTAAAGAATAGGTGCTAGAATTTTGTAAAAAAAAAAAAAAAACTGAAGTCAAATTCATTAGCATATGGTTTTAAAATTCTATCCTCTCCCCTTGTTTATCTTTTTGTTTGTTTTTGAAAACTAGAATATGAACTCATATCCAATAGTGAAGCAACTCTTGCACATTCACTATTTTTAATTACTTAGAGTAGCTTAAAAATAAAAATTTTCAGCTCTTAAAAAACTCTTGCTAAAGCACATCTGGGCCTGGTGATTTGAACTCAGAGAGGACAATTGCTCTCTTAATATCTTATCTCATCTTGGGTTTCAATTCCCTGCTAATCTTTATGCTTCTATGCTTCTCAGTCTGAAACCATTCTTTTTGGAAGAAAAAACAAGGAAAAATGCATTGAGTAGAACTGCCATCCACCCCTGTGCAGCTGTCCTATCTGTTCTTTCATCTTTCCTTTTATATAAAGATTAAAAAGCCTTTACACTGTTTTTATCATTTATCATGAACATTGGCTTGTTCTGACCTTTGGAACTCTGGCTTGTGTGCCAATCACACTCTCTTTCCCATGGTCTTGTCCCTTCCTTTTGGTCTCATTATTCCCTTTCCTTCAGGTGAATTGTAAGATTGCAGAATTAAAGCTGGAAAAGACCTTCAAGGGTACCAAGTTTCATCCTCTACTTTACAAGCACAGAAACTGAGGACTAAGGAGGTAATGTGATTTGCCCAAGGACACATAGGTAGTAAGTAGAAGAGCTTGTATATAAAATCCTACGTTTCAATTCCAAATGGTGGGTTCCTTTCATTCTACCATGTTGTCTCCTTGGTGTATCACCTTTGTACTAGACATTGAATTTTCCTATCCTCTACTTACCTCGTGTCTGATAGCTTTAAGAAAACATTGTCTCATTTCACATAATGTTCATGCTATTTGAGGTGGAAAAAAATCTCATTGGCCATCAATGTATCCAGTGTCTGAATAAGTCCTTCTCTCCCATAACTAAGGAGTGGCCATCCAGTTTCTACTAGAAGATTCCCAGTAAGGATGGACCCACTACTCCCGAAGGAATTTTCCCCCCTTTACGTAGATCTAATTTTTAGGAAATTAGAAAACAAAAGAAGTCAGGTCACTGTTGCCCTCTGTTGATCCTGGTGAAACTTAAAGGCTATTGGGAAATGCAGCAGCAATACACTTGTTCCAAAGTACCATGAGCATCATTTCTAATCACCACAGTATATGCTATTTTTCACCTCATATCAGTTTTCTCTGACTTGCCTATGCCAATGCTTTTCCAAATGTCCCCTGGTAAATTCAATACAATTTATATTCAAAAACCAAGAATGATTGTTATCATCCTCCTACATGAGACTTGGGATCACTCAAAAGCTTAACTATTCATACAAGGAAAAGCAAAACAATTAAGAAAATTTATTATCTCTATTATTGTTTGTGGTTGGTTAGACAGCCCACTGAGTTAGTCTTTTAGTGCATTTATCATAGACATACTTGAGATGGACAATTAGACTATAATTAAAGAAGATAAAAAGAATGGACAACATTGCCTTTGTGTGATTCTATAGCATTTTCAATGATCTCAGATTTCTCATTGAAATACAAATGCATTTTTAACATCAATATTTTTGGTAATGCTATATTACTGTGAATCATAAAAGATAAGAATTAATTTTTTTAAAAAAAATGAATATTGTAGGTCACCCAAAAAGTAGTAATGAAGAAATTTATGATACGTGTAAGTAAGCTATAGCAAATTACCTATATTGAATTGCTAATGATCAATTGCGTTAAGAACCAAGATAAAAAGTATTATCAAAGATTCATATGGTTGGAAAAGAAGGGTGGCTGCTCAGGTAATCAAATAACAGATAGGCTTATTGCTGCATTACTATACTTATATACTGGGGAGAATCTTTCCACATATCAGATGGAGTCCCTTGGAAGGATTATGGGAAGAAGAGAGTCAAAGAAGATGAGAAGGCATGGATAAATGGTGATCTGCATTATCCCAAGAAATATCCACATTAATGAAATTGCAGTTCTTTTGACATTTTCAAGTATAGAAAATAAGTGCTACATGGATATGTCAGGTTACATATATTTCTCAGCAGAGAAATCAGCAGTTTATAAGCCCTTATTAGAGCATTCCACACACTTTAGTTGGGAATTTTAAAATTAGTATGGGGGGAATCAAATAGTTTCCAAAAGGTATTCAAGGGGCAAGCATTTTTATTTCTCCTAGGTGCTAGTGATGTTTTGTTTTGGACAGAAGTGTTTGCCAAGTACTTTTATTTTAGATACCCAAAATATAAATCAAGTCTCAAGATAGCAAGCAAAGCAAGGTATGACTAAAGTAAATAAAGGTCTAGACAAGAGAAAAGGAATGTTAAAGGGAGAGGGGAGTTTGATAAGAAAAGTAAGAAAGCTGAGTGGATAAAAAAATGTCAAATGAAACATGATCCTTCTCTCAAAATTTTTCCATTGATTTAGGAAAAAACAGAAAAGATTTTGTATAGCCCAGGCTATTCTTTATTTTTTTTTCCTGCTCATTACTTTTTGCTTTTTATTTTCCAAGTTTTCTGCAACCACACATCCTTTCTATTTTGAAGTGACTATAATTTAAGATCTATTTTATCTCCTATGAGATAACTTGGCTTTTGCTCCTGTCTCATTTTGTTGGTTGACCTGGTCTACCACACTATAAAGAAATCTGGGTTTGAGGCATGGCTAAGTCACAGATCTTTAGGATAGTGAAGGTATGACCTAGCAGGAATATGATAGCTGATATCAAGCATTTGAAGGACATCATGTGGAAGAAGGATTAGACTCATTCTACTCCTTGCAGGAAAACAAAATTAGGAGCAATGGGCAGAAGTTGAAAATAGAAACATGTAGGCATATTGTAAGGAGAGGAAAAAAAACTTCCTGTTCAACAAATCAACAAACAAGCAATATTAAATCCTCACTACACGCCAAGCTATGTATTAGGTGCTAGAGACATAAAAACAATAAGAATAATGAAACAGTTTCTACATATAAAAAACCTACATATTAATTGGGTGGGGAAAAAGTGGTATGTACAAGATAAACATAAGGAAATTGAGGCTTAAAAATTAGAGACATCTGAAAAGGGAATGTTGTAGAGATTTTGTAGAGGCAATTCTTAAGCAAATATGGGTTGGACTAGATGTCCTCTACGTTCCCTTTCAACTGTGAAATCCTGCAATTCTTAGGTAGTGTTTTAAAGTAACAGAAGTTTTAAAATGCATATATATATATATATATATATATATATATATATATATATATATATATACACATATACATATATACACATACATACACATATACATGTGTATGTACATGTATATATATATGTATATATGATGCGTATAGGCATTTTATGCCTCTATATCCATTTTTATTTCTCTCCATGTACATACATATGCATATATAAACATATACCTACATACATACATATTTGTATTTATTTATGCAATGTTATATGTATAGACATACATGTAAGTATATGTATATATTAAAAATGTAAACTATTAATTTTTTCTCTTCTTATATGATTTAAATCTATGACAGGTTACTTTCCTAAATAATTTTCCTTGGTTCACAAAGGATGTTTTTACATGGCTGCCACAGAACAGAATTGGCCAAAAAATTCACTGGCTCTAATTTACCATGACTTTTAAAGACTGTTACATGAATTTTGCAAAGGAGAAAATTAAATGGCCTTTCCTGAGTGGTTGTTTATCTTATGCAGAACACTATACGCATTCTCTCTAATTTTAAACAACTATATAGAAAGTATCAGCAGGCATCTGAGCCATAACTAATTATTTTTGAACCTAGGGCAATAGCATAAACTAGCCCCATGACAAGTGACAAAGACTTACCCTCAAATTATCTTTGTTAAGAAAAATTCAGGTGTGTCTGACACCTCAGAAAAGCACATAGAAAGATATCTGAAAGGGATGGGATGAATAGGCACTATGGGTATGCTAGAGACGTTATAAAGCATCAAGGAACAGAGTGGCACGTATGTCAAGAACTATAAAGGACTACACAACAATATTTCCAAGACTGAATATAAAAAGCAGTTTAAAGAAAATGTAAAGTTATAAAACTGACTGTTTAAAAAAACTGCCTAAAGTATGTTCATCTGTTTTTATTGATTCTATCAAATTCAAAATAAGACTAAAAAGAAAAGCATCTAAACATCTAAAGTCTATGTCCCTTAGCAAACAGAACTTCATTTTCTCTCAAAAAAGATAAGACTGTAACAAATTCAATGTACAAAAGCAAAACCTGGTGCCAAATGATAATTGAATTTGTGGTATATCCACAGAACGAGTCATTTTTTATCTTCAAGGTACCATTAGAAATAGGAAAATGAGGGAACAAAATTCGATTTCAGCTGAGGGATACATCAAATGTTTATTTGTAAACTTTTTGTGTTATTCAGCTTTAAGCTGCCATGAGTTTCTTTTAATTTTTTTTAATTTGCCTCAGCCTGATGTTTATGTTATTTTGGTAAACATCATACTGAAACATAAAGAAAAAAAATATTTTCATTGTTTTTCTAAAACTTAAATATACAATAAAGAAAAATAAACACATTATAAACTCAAATGTTAGAACAAATCCAAAATAAGAAAAGGGGGAAAAACATTGTCGTGAGCACAATAGAACGTAAAAACCTTCGCATGTTTTGGAATATTAGTTACCTACTGAAGAAAAAAAATACCTTTACTTAGAAATTGATTACAATTCTTTATGATATAATTTGCCTTTTAATTGTCTCTTTTTAAAGTTGTGACAAACCCATCTAACATTTGCATAAATTCTATCATCCAAGAAAAAGTAGAAGATTCGAACATAGAAAAACTTCTCTTGTGAATAAAATCTCTTACTTTTTCATTTACTAGATACCAAGTTCATTGTCATACAAAGTTATCAGGACATAAACTGGAGAAATAAATTTACAAATAAGAAAATGATTATCTTCTTATTATGCCATGTATTCAGAAACTTCTGCTACAATTCAAAATATGCTATTCTATTCTAAACCCAAGTACATCACAAACATCTATTAGGAAAACTACTTTACAAGTATAATCTCTTCCCTTCTCAATATCAGTCTGTAATATCCCCTACTCTGCAATCCCTTTCAACTTTGTTCTATTTTGTTGACACCTTGCCAAATTGAATCCTGAGTTAATTCCATTGTCCATCTCCCTCACACATGTGTTTGCTACTGAACAAAACTAGAAGTCAGATGACTATGCTGACTGAGTCTTCTACAAATTCATCTATTAGTAAATAAATATTTATTTAATGCTTACTATGTGGCAGGAACTGTGCTAAGCTATGAGGATAAGTAAAGATGAAAGAGAGCCTTCCCTCAAGGAACTCACAATCTAACAAGGGGTAGCTGGGACAACTGGGGTGGTGGTGGTGAGAAAAAACAACAAGAAAAAATATACGAACTACTTCATGATCTAGGAGTAAAGGCTGATACTATGAGTAATTTGGGAGAGCAAGGAATAGTTTACTTATCAGATTTATGGAAAAGAAAAGAATTCATGACCCTAAAAGAGATAGAGAGTATTACAAAATGCAAAATGGATAATTTTGATTGTGTTAAAATGAAAGGTTTTTGTACAAAAAAAGCCAATGTAACAAAAATTAGGAGGGAAGCAGAAAATTTGGAGAAAATCTTTGCAACTAGTATCTCTGATAAAGGCCTCATTTCTAAAATATACAAGAAACTGAGCCAAATATATAGGAATACAAGCCATTCCCCAATTGAGAAATGGTCAAAGGATATGAACAGGCAGTTTTCAGAGGAAGAAATTAAAACTATCTATAGGCATATGAAAAAATGCTCTGGATCACTACTGATTAGAGAAATGCAAATCAAAAAAACTCTTAGATACCACATCTCTCCTGCAAGATTGGCTAAAATAACAAAGCAGGAGGATGATAAATGCTGGAGAGGATGTGGGAAAATTGGAACATTGTTACATTGCTGGTGGGGTTGTGAGATGATCCAGCCATTTTGGAGAGTAATTTGGAACTATGCCCAAAGGGCCATAGGAATGTTCATACCCTTTGACCCAGCAATACCACTTCTAGGGTTGTATCCCAAAGAAATCACACAAGAGGGAAAGGGACCCATATGTACAAAAATATTTATAGCGGCTCTTTTTGTAGTATCAAAGAATTGGAAATCAAGGGGATGCCCATCAATTGGGGAATGGCTGAACAAGCTGTGGTATATGAAGGTAATGGAATACTATTGTGCCATAAGAAATGGGGATGACATGGACTTCGTAGCAACCTGGAAAAACCTACACGACATAATGCTGAGTGAGCGGAGCAGAGCCAGGAGAACATTGTACACAACCACAGATATATGGATTCCTTGAGGACCAACCCTGACAGACTTCGCTCTTCTCAGCAATGCAAGGTGCAAGGACAACTCCAGGGGACTCACGATGGAGAATGCTATCTTCATCCAGAGAAAGAACTGTGAAGTTTGAATGCAGATTGAGGCACACCGCGTGCTCGCCTTTTTTCTTCCCTTTTGTTTTTGTTCTTGGGGTTTTTTTTTTTTGGTTCTGTCTCTTCTTTCTCATGATTCATTCCATTGGTCATAATTCTTCTCCACAACTTGACTATTGTATAGATTAATTCAATGCAAAGTTATACATGGTAGTTATATGAGCTTCCATGCCATCTTGGGGAGGGAGGGGGAAGGGAGGGGAGAAAATCTGGAACTCAAAATTATGTAGAACCGTATGTGGCAAATTAAAAATAAAAAAATATTTTAAAAAATAAAGTTACTGTAAACACTAAAAAAAAAATATACAAACTACCTAAAGAATAAATAGGAAATAATTTAAAGAGGTAAGGAACTAGAATTAAGGGGGGTTGAGAAAGGCTTCCTGTAGATGATGAGACTTTAGCTGGGAATAACAGGAAACCAGAGAAGCCAGTAGGTGGAGATGAAGCATGAGAACATTCCAGGCATAGGGGACTGCCAGAGAAAATGCCAGAAGCAAGCAAGTTCCTCATTTGCAGAAGAGCAACGATACAACTGTCACTGGATCAAAGAGTAAGATGTAAAACGACTCAAAAGGTCAGAAGTAGAATAGGTTGCGAAGGACTTTGAAAGCCATGAAGATTTTATATTTTATCTTGGAGGTAACAGGGAGCAACTGGAGTTTATTAAATAGGGGTTGGGGGGAAGGGGTGGTAACACAGTAGAGTAATACTTTAGGAAAATCACTTCAGTGGCTGAATGAGGGATGAAGTGGGGTGGAAAAAAAGACTTGGTTCAGGCAGATCCACCTTCACATCATTTCAATAGTAGAAAACATGAGATGATGACTTGCACCAGAGTCATGTGAATGTCAGAGAGAGAAATCCACATTAGAGAGAGGTTGTAAGAGTGAAATCTATAGGCCTTGGCAACAGATTAGATATGAGAGTGTTTGTAAGAGATCTTGAAGGGTCAAGGATGACTTAATTTGTTCCTCAATGCCGCAAATCAATACTTTTACTTCCCCATAATTGATGTTCTGACTGTTCTTAATCTTTCATACCATCTTCTTCCCAAATTCATAGCCTTACTGAGAAACTATACTTCAGTGTCTGTATCTTTTTTATCTACTGAATTCTGAGGATGGGACATGCCTAGACTGTACAATGAATACCTCAAAGGTGAATATTTCTGGTCCCATCTACTCTCAGGCCATCAGGTATCCTGTCATTATATATGTACCCTTCCCTCTGTCTCCTATTACATACCTGCAAGTCATGCCATCATCTCCCTGAAGCTGCGGTCTTCTTCGAGAATCTCTGAGTAGTCTGAGTTGCCCAAATGTGGACCCAGCTGGCCAGTTCCAGTTGGTCAACTCAGCTCATCCTCTCCTCTCCTTTTCTCTCCTTTCCACTCCTCTCCTCTTCTCTTCTCTCCTCTCCTCTTGTATCATGCCCTTATCTGAGGGCATTCTGCTCAAAGGAAGGTACATTTTGATGGCTGAAACCTACCTAGTTAACTTGGGGTTTACTGGCTATATTTTTTTTTTCTCAAAGACTATGTCTTAAACCCGATTCACTCTAAATCTCATTGATTGGACCACAATTGGTCCCTGCCCAAGCACCACTCAATGGTTATTTTTTGGGCCCTCCTGTCTCAGTGAATATAAATGATACCTGTTTCTCTTTTGGCCAACAATCCTCAGGGTCTTCCCCTCCCAGTTTGATTTTTTAATAAAGGGGACATCCCGTGACTCACTTCTTAAAGAGGCCTATTCATTAAATGGGCTTTGCCTCACTCAAACTGAGAATTTCAAAAGACCTTAGCTTAAAAAGGCCAAGGTCTCCAATTGCATCCTGGGCCATCTCCAGTCATCCTGATTGATATCCGACCACTGGATCCAGAGCAGAGGAGAAATTGAGGCTGGTGATTTTGCACAGCCCTCACTTCCTCAAATCCAATTCCACTGTAAGTCATGTCATCTTGTCTCTGATATCATGGTTCTCTTTGAGAGGGAAGGACAAGCCATGATGCCATCTAAAAGCACAATCAAATAAACATTGTCATTATTCCTGGAAAGAGCATGTTGTTACCTATACAGTCCCCAGTGATGATAGCATTACACTCCCTAAAACTTTGAGTTGTTATGGAGTCAAATAAACCTCTCCTAATATCTCCCTAGAGTTTGTGCCATCCTTTTGATTTATAGTACTACCCTGTATAGTGACCTCTTAAAGGGGAATAAACTTGGGATTTCTAGGGAATCCAACAACCTTCACTTTGGGGGAATCTTCATCTCTGAAACATAGCTATATCATCATCCAGACATAAAATAAGATCCTAAGAGTTCTACCCCACCTATAAAAGAGATCATAGTTTCTAAAGAGTTAAGAAATTATCTACTTTGAGATTATCTACTTCTCTTGAGATTTACACAGTCCACAACTCACAATTCTAGAAAGATCCTGATTGTTCCTCCACATTCTTGCTCTCTGCAATGCTGATCTACTATCTCCTTCTACATTCTACCGGATGAAGCCAAGGAGCAAAAGAATAGCTTAAGTGTATGAACTATCCATGAAGAGATAGCATTTCTAGAACAAAAGTTTCATCAATGGGGCAATGATTACTTCAATATTATCTTTTTTTCTTTTATTAATTAATTTATTTTTTGTTTTCAATATTCACTTCCACAAGATATTGAGTTCCAAATTCTCTCCCCATCTCTCCCCTAACACTCCAAGATGGCATGCATTTGATTACTCTTTTCCCAATCTGCCCTCCCATCTATCACCCACCCCCTTCTCTTATCTCCTTCCTTTCCATTTTCCTCTAGGGCAAAATAGATTTCTATATCCCATTGCCTGTATATCTTATTTCATAGTTGCATGTAAAAGCAATTTTTAAAATACGTTTTTAAAACTTTGAGTTCCACATTCTCTCTCTTCCTCCCTTGGCACCCACCCTCATTGAGAAGGCAAATACTTCAATATAGGTTATATATGTGTAGTTATAGAAATCACTTCCATAACAGTCACATTGTAAAAGAATAACTATATTTCCCTCCATCCTATCCTACCCCCCATTTATTCTGTTCTCTCCTTTGACCTGTCCCTCCTCAAAAGTGTTTGCTTCTGATTATCCCTCCCCTGATACACTTTGCCTCTACCTCTCCCCTTTCTTATCCCCTTCCCTCCTACTTTCCTGTAGCATAAGATAAATTTCCATACCCAATTAAATGTGTATCTTATTCCCTCCTTAAGCCAAATCCCATGAGAGTAAGGTTCACTCATTCTTTCTCACCTCCCCAGACTTCCCCTCCATTGCAAAAGCTCTTTCTTGCCTCTTTCATGTGAAATGATTATGAGTTACAAATATCATCATTCCATGTAGGAATGTAAACAGTTCAACTTTCATAAGTCCCTTATGATTTCTCTTTCCTGTTTACCTTTTCATGCCCCTTTTGATTCTTGTATTTGAACATCTGCTTTTAAAACTTTGAGTTCCAAATTCTCTCCCTTTCCCCCCACCACCCTCCTTCAGAAGGGAAGCAATTCAACATTGGCCACACTTGTATCATTATGCAAAATAATTCCATAACAGTCATGTTGTGAAAGACTAACTATATTTCCCTCCAACCTATACTGCCCCCTTTATTCAATTTTCTCCCCTTACCCTGTCCCTTTCCAAAAGTGTTTGCTTTTGATTACCTCCTCCCCTGATTTGTCCTCCCTTCTATCATCCCCCCTCTCTTATCCTCTTCCCCCTACTTTTCTGTAGATTAAGATACCCAATTGAGTGTGTATGTTATTCCTTCCTTAAGTCAAATCCAATGAGAACAAGATTCATGCATTCCCTTTCACCTGCCCCCTCTTCCCTTCCAATAGAACAGCTTTTTCTTGCCACTTTTATGTAAGACAATTTATCCCATTCTATCTTTCCCTTTCTCCTTCTCCCAATATAGTCCTCTCTCACCACTTAATTGTATTTATTTATTTATCCATTCATTCATGCATTCACTGATATATCTATGTATCTATTTATTTGTTTCATTGATTGTTTGTTTATTCATTTATAGATATCATCCCTTCATATTCAAATCACCCTAGGCCCTGTATGTATGTATGTATGTATGCATGTATGTATATTCCCTTCAACTACCCTAATAGTGAGAAAGGTTTCATGAGTTACAAATATCATCTTTCCACGTAGGAATGTAAACGAAACAGTTAAATTTTTGTGAGTCCCTTTTGATTTCTCTTTCCAGTTTACCTTTTCATGTTTCTCTTGATTTTTGGCTATTTCTGCCTTTCAAGGTATTCTTTTCCTTGTTGGCTTTTTGGAGCTCTTTTGACTTTTGGGTTAGTCTATTGTTAAGGTGCTATTTTCTTTAGTATTTTGGGGAGTCTCCTTTAGCGAGTTGTTGACTCGTTTTTCATGATTTTCTTGCATCACTCTCATTTCTCTTCTCAATTTTTTCTCTACTTCTCTTACTTGCTTTTCCAAATCCTTTTTGAGCTCTTCAATGGCCTGAGACCAATTCATATATTTTCTTGGAGATTTTTGATGTGAGCTCTTTGACTTTGTTAACTTCTTCTGGCTGTATGTTTTGGTCTTCTTTCTCACCAAAAAAAGAGTCTACAGTCTTAGTCCTTTTATGGTGTTTGTTTATGTTCCCAGCCAACTACTTGACCACTGAGCTTTTTGTCAGGGTATGACTGCCTTCAGAGTGGAGAGTGCTTTGTCCCAAGCTTCAGGGGTCTTGCCCTGCTGTTTTCAGAGTTACTTCTATACAGCAAGTTCCTTCATATCAGCACTCCTCCTCCCTCAAGAACTGCCAACCAGGACCGAGACCCAGATCCAAGCAGGGCAAAGGAAGAGAACCTTGTCTCTGCACCAGCAAAGTACTCCCTGCACTCCTGCTCTGATCTGCTGCTTGATTCCTTCCACTGGGTGGGGCCTGGGGCTGGAAGCAGCTGCAACTGGAGTTCTGGAAGCAGTGAGCTGGAACTTCCTGCTGGTGCTGCTGCTGTACCATACCCCCCTCCAGGGGGGCAGTCCATGCACTTCTCTCACCCAGACCCAGCAGTTTTCACACTGACTTGCTAAGTTGTCTTTAACGTTTGTGGGTTGAGAAGTCTGGTAACTGCTACAGCTCTGTGTTTCATGGCCTTAAGGCCTGCTCTGCTCAATCTAATCCAGGCCTGATCATTCCTGGTGTGTTCCACACTGGGCTGCACTCTGCTCCCAATATAGTATGATAGACCTTTCCCAGTGACCATCTAGGCAGTCCTAGGCTGGAGATCTGCTTCCCTCTGTTATTTCATGGGTTCTGTAGCTCTAGAATTTGTTCAGACCCATTTTTACAGGTGTTTGGAGGGATTTGGGGGAGAGCTTAAGCTTTTCCAGCCACCACCTTAGCTCCATTCCCAGATTCTTGCAATTTCCATTTTAACCTCTGGTTCTAGAATATCAGGGCAATTTTCCTTGATAATTTCTTGAAAAATAATGTCCAGGCTCTTTTTGTTTTATCATGGCTTTCAAGTAGTGCCATAACTTATAAATTATCTATCTTGGATCTATTTTCCAGGTCAGTTGTTTTTTCAATGAGATCTTTTACATTGTCCTTTTTTCATTCTTTTGGTTCTGTTCCATAATTTCTTACTTTCTCATTAGTCATTGGCTTCATTTTTTCCATTCTAATTTTTAAGGAATTATTTTCTTCAGTGAGTTTTTGGACCTCTTTTTCAATTTGGCCAGTTATGCTTTTTAAGGCATTTTTCTCCTCTTTGGCTTTTTGTGCCTCTTTTGCTATGTGGGTTAGTGTATTTTCTAAGGTATTATTTTCTTCAGGATTTTTTTTGGGTCTCCTTTAGCAAGCTGTTAACTCATTTTTCATCATTTTCTTGTATCCCTTTCATTTTTCTTCCGAATTGTTCCTCTGTTTCTCTTCATTTTGAAAATCCTTTTTGAGCTCTTCCATGGCCTATGACCAAATTCATATTTTTTCTTGGAGGCTTTGGATATAGGACTTTTGACTTTGTTGTCTTGTTCTAGTTCTATGTTGCTTCATTTTTGAGCTCTTCGTTAATGTAGGATTCTGCTTCCAGTGTGAAAAGTGTACTGTCCCAAGTTTCAAAAGTTTTGTGCAGCTGTTTTCAGTGATATTTCTAGGGACCTGTTAATTTTCAGTTCTTCCAAGTTGGTATGACCAAAGGAGAGGTGTTTTCCCCTATCCTGGCCTGTGTTCTGGTCTGTGAGTGACCACAAGCAGTCTTTTCTGCCTTTGAACTGTTAGGAGGATTCCCTCTCCATGAAATGCCACAAGCTCCACCATGCCAGCACTACTTCTTGACCCAGGACTGAGACCCAGATCTAAGCATGGGCAAAGTAATTGAATCCTGTCTCAGAGCCAGCAAAGACATTCCTGTGATCTCACTCTTATCATCCACTTGATACCCCCACTGCCTGTCAACCAAGAGCTCTAGAAGCAGCCACTGTTGCCACCACCTCTGCCACCCCAGGGCTGGGGCTAGACCTCTCTCCTCTCTCACCCAGGTCCAACAGACCTTTCCTATTAAGATTAAATTGTCTCCCTTTCTATTTTAGATCATATGTGATCTCAGACAAAGAAAAAGCAAAAACAAACCTAATTAAAATAGATAAGCTTGGAAACTTTATCTTCTTAAAAGGAACAAAAGTCAATGAAGCAATATTAATATTAAACATATATGTACCAAATTGTATAGAATCCAAATTCATAAAGCAAAACCCAAATTAATTACAGGAGGAAATGGAAAGACTCCCAATTCAATCAAAGATTCCTTAGTGCAGAGAAGCACTCCAAAACAGACAACAAAAAGTCCACTTTGCTTGCCATTATGTTTGAAAGGCAAAACTCATCAAAGGTACTTGATTATCTCAGCATTCCAAAAGAGAAAACTGTGAAAAAAAAGTCCCACCCTAATTACCATAACATCTGGGTAGCTGTTATGGAGTCCCTGGCTTTGAAAACCCACATGTCGATGCTTCTTTCTCTAGTAACTGTATGTATTGCCATAGTTAGATGGTTACAAGCCTGTCTACTGATTTGTGTTTATTTGTTTGCTTTATATAATGTATGCTTGTAATTTCTGTTTATATTCTCTCTGAAGTTCAGGGTGGTGACTTTTTCCCCTGAACTAAGTGAAACATATATATATATATATGTATATATATATATATTAATATAAGACTATTAACCAGCATAACCCATGGAATAGCAGAAGGAAGCAGGGCTCCAGCCCAGGACAGCCTGGATGGTGGCTGGGTAGGTTCTATAGCCCAGAGCTGGGAGCTGAGTGGAACAGAGCCCAGTGTGGGCTGCGCCCAGACCAATCAGACTGGGAGTCGGGCAGAAGAGAACCCAGCACCCTCAATCAGTGAGCTGTGACTGTTACCAGACTTCTCAGCACACAAACACCAAAGACAACAGAGAATGTTAGTGGGAAAAACTGCAGGGGACAGAGTAAAAGGAGTTCACAGTTGGGCAACCACCCCAAGTGCAGCAGAGGAGGTACAGCTACAGAACTACAACTGCAGTTGTTTCCAGCCCCAGGACCACCTGGTGGGAGGGGTTAAGTGGCAGATCAGAGCAGGAGTGCAGAGTCCGCTTAGATCTGAGTCCGGTCGGGGATTGGCAGTTCTTGAGGGAGGAGGAGCACTGGTATGGCAGAACTTGCTGTGTAGAAAAAGCTCTGAAAACAACAGCACAGCCTCTCAAGCTTGGAACAAAATAGTCTCTACTCTACAAGCAGTCATACCCTGATGAAAAACTCAAGGGTCAAGTAGTTGGCTGGGAACATGGCCAGGCAGTAAAAATGGACTCAGATTCAGACTCAGACTTTGGAATCTTTCTTTTTGAACAAAGAAGACCAAAACATACAACCAGAAGAAGTCAACAAAATCAAAGAGCCTACATCAAAAGCCTCCAAGAAAAACATGAACTGGTCTCAGGCCATGGAAGAGCTCAAAAAGGAGTTGGAAAAGCAAGTTAGAGAAGTAGAGGAAAAATTGGGAAGAGAAATGAGAGTGATGTGAGAAAACCATGAAAAACAAGTCAATGACTTGCTAAAGGAGACCCAAAAAATACTGAAGAAAATAACACCTTACAAAATAGACTAACTCGAATGGTAAAAGAGCTCCAAAAAGTCAATGAGGAGAAGAATGCTTTGAAAGGCAGAATTACCCAAATGGAAAAGGAGGTCCAAAAGACCACAGAAGAAAATACTACCTTAAAAATTAGATTGGAGCAAGTGGAAGCTAGTGACTTGATGAGAAATCAAGATATTTTAAAACAGAACCAAAGGAATAAAAAATTGGAAGACAATGTGAAATATATCATTGGAAAAACCACTGATCTGGAGAGTAGATCCAGGGGAGATAATTTAAAATTATTGGACTGCCTGAAAGCCATGATCAAAAAAAGAGCCTAGAAATTATCTTTCAAGAAATTATCAAAGAGAACTGCCCTGATATTCTATAGCCAGAGGGTAAAATAGAAATTGAAAGAATCCATGATGGCCTCCTGAAAAAGATCCCCAAAAGAAAACTCCTAGGAATATTGTCACCAAATTCCAGAGCTCCCTGATCAAGGAGAAAATACTGCAAGCAGCCAGAAAGAAACAATTTGAGTATTGTGGAAACACAATCAGGACAACACAAGATCTAGCACCTTCTACATTGAGGGATCAAAGGGCTTGGAATATGATATTCTGGAGGTCAATGGAGCTAGGATTAAAACCAAGAATAACCTACTTAGCAAAACTGAGTATCATGCTCCAAGGCAAAATATGGATTTTCAACAAAATATAGGACTTTCAAGCTTTCTCAGTGAAAAGACCAGAGCTGAATAGAAAATTTGACTTTCAAACACAAGAATCAAGAGAAGCACGAAAAGCTAAACAAGAAAGAGAAATGATTAGGGACTTACTAAAGTTGAACTGTTTTGTTTACATTCCTACATGGAAAGATGATGCGTATAATTCATGAAACCTCAGTATTAGGATAGGTGAAGGGAATATACATACATACATACACACACACATATGTAAGTATGTATAGACAGAGGGCATAGGGTGAGTTGAATATGAAGGGATGATATCTACAAAAATAAAATAAAATTAAGGGATGAGAGAGGAATGTATTGAGAGAGGGAGAAAGTCAGAGATGTACTGGGGTAAATTATCTCACATTGAAGTGGCAAGAAGAAGCAGTTCTATAGGAAGGGAAGAGGGGGCAGGTGAGGGAAAATGAGTAAATCTTGCTCTCTTTGGATTTGACTTGAGGAGGGAATAACATACACACTCAATTGGGAATCTTACTCTACAGGAAAGAAGGAGGAAGGAGATAAAAATGGGTGGGATGATCAAAGTGAGGGCAGATAGGGGGAGGAGGTAATCAAAAGCAAACACTTTCAAAATAGGACAGGGTCAGGGGAGAAAATTGAATAAAGGGGGATAGGATAGGAGGGAGCAAAATATAGTTAATCTTTCACAACATGAGTATTGTGGAAGGGTTTTGCATAATGATACACATGTGGCCTATGTCTAATTGTTTGCCTTCTTAGGGAGGGTGGGTTAGGGAAGAGGGGAGAGAATTTGGAACTCAAAGTTTTAAAAGCAGATGTTCAAAAAAGTTTTTGCATGCAACTAGGAAATAAGACATACAGGCAATGGGGTATAGAAATCTATCTCGCCCTACAAGAAAGTAAGGGAAAAGGGGATTTGGGGGAGTGGGGTGACGGAAGGGAGGGCTGACTAGGGAACGGGGCAATCAGAATATGTGCCATCTTGGAGTGGGGGGAAGGGTAGAAATGGGGAGAAAATTTGTAATTCAAACTCTCATGAAAATCAATGCTGAAAACTAAAAATATTGAATAAATAAATAACAAAAAAACAAACAAACAAAACAAAAACTGTTAACCCCTTAAAGCTGCTTTGCTTAGAAAAGCAGATCAAAGAACCCATGCTAGCAGCCCTCTTGTGTGCTGGTGTTATTGGTCTTATACAACCACTGTAGTGGCAAGTTGCATTGTTGTTACACTATTTTATTAATGTGTTAAAGATATAAATTTTCCCTTAAATACTGCTTTTACTGAATCCCATAAAATTTTGTATGTTGTCTCTTTATTGTCCTCTTTAACTAAATTATTTTTTCTATAGTTTGTTCTTTGACTCATTTATTCTTTAATATTATATATATTTTTTTAG
Organism: Trichosurus vulpecula; assembly: GCF_011100635.1. NCBI lineage: Eukaryota > Metazoa > Chordata > Mammalia > Diprotodontia > Phalangeridae > Trichosurus > Trichosurus vulpecula. The sequence goes on along the minus strand of NC_050576.1, from coordinate 142,186,513 downwards.
TTTCCAAATAAACTTTAATGTATACTTGCATGGCACTTAATTGAATGCAATTTTATTGCATTATCATCTGAATAGGATACATTTAATATTTTTGCCTTTTTCATTCAGTTATAAGGTTTTTATGCCTTAATACATGATAACTTTTTTTTTTTCTGCAGGTGCCATGTGCAGCAGAGAAAAGGTATACTCCTTTCTATTTACATTCAGTTTTCTTCAGAGGTCTATTATATCTAACTTTTCTAAGATTCTATTTATCTCCTTAACTTTTTTATGCTTATATTTATCTATCTCTGAGAGGGAAAAGTTGAGGTCCTCCATTAGTATAGTTTTACTTTTCATCTCCTCCTGTAATTAATTTGGGTTTTGCTTTATGAATTTGGATTCTATACAATTTGGTACATATATGTTTAATATTAATATTGAAGAATTGTTCATGCATAGGTCAAGACAATATAACAAAAATGACAATTGTATGTAAATTAACTTACTCAGTGCCATACCAACCAAACAACCAAAAATTATTTTCTATAGCTAGAAAATAGCAATAACAAACTCGATCTGGAAAAACAAAAGATCAAGAAGATCAAAGGAATCAATGAAAAAAAGTGAACGTGGACTAGCAATACCAGATCTCAAACTTCATTAAAAAACAGTAATTATCAAAACATTCTGGTACTGGCTAAGAAATAGAGGTGTGGACCAGTAGAATAGATTAGGTACACAATATATAGTAGTAGGGGACCATAATAATTTAGTGTTTAATAAACTCAAAGACCCAAGCTCTTGGGAAAAGAATTCAGTATTTGACAAAAATTGCTTGGAAAACTGGAAAGTAATTAGAAATACGTGTGTGTATGTGCACGCACACGTGCACGTGTGTGTGTGTGTGCCAAAATCTCACACCATATAACAAAATAAAGTCAAAATTTTAGACACAAAGAGTAATATCATAAGCAAACCAGGGGAACATGGAATATTTTGCATCTTGGATCTATGCATAAGTAAAAAAAATATAACCAAATAAGAGATAGAGAGATTTATGGTCATGTAAAATGGATAACTTTGATTACATTAAATTAAGAAAAAAGGTTATGCACAAATAAAACCAATGCAGTCAAGATTAAAAGGAAAGAATGAAACTGTATAATTATGTATATGTGTGTATACACACATATATATCTATATATATATATATATACATATATATATAGTAAGTTTCCCTGATAAAAGCATTATTTCTCAAATGAGTCGAATTTCTAAGCATATGAGCCATTTCCTAGTTGATAAATAGTCAAAGGATATGAACAGGGAATTTTCAGAAAAAATCAAAGCTATTTATCGTCATATGAAAAATGGTCGAAATCACTATTGATTAGAGAAATGCAACTCTGAGATACCATCCCATATCAGATTGACTAATATGACAGAAAAGGAAAATTATAAATGCTGGAGAGGATGTGGAAAAATCAGGCCACTAGTGTACTATTGGTGGAGTTGTCTACTATTCCAACCATTTTGGAGAATGATTTGGAACTGTATCCATAAGACTATAAAACTATGTGTTTCCTTTAACCCAGAAATACCACTACTTCATCTGTATCTCAAGGAGATCAAATAAAAGGGAAAAGGACATATTTGTATGAGGATATTTTTAGCAGCTCTTTTTATGATGGCAAAGAATTGGAAATTGAGAGACTACTCATCAATTGGAGAATGGCTAAACAACTTCTGGTATATTATTGGGATGAAATACTATTGTGCTATAAGAAATGATGAGCAGGATAGTTTCAGAAAAACCTGGGAAGCCTTATAGGAACTCATGAAAATTGAAGTGAGCAGAACTGTAAGACATTTTGCCTAGTTCCAGCAATAAGGTAAGGATAATCAACAGATTAGCTATTCTGATTGAAAGACAATTCCAAAGGACCCATGATGAAAAATGTTATCCACCACAAGAGTGAGAATGGATGAAATTTTAAAGCAGATTGAAGCATACTTTTCAAAACTGTCTTTATTTTCATTGTTTTATTTTGTGTTTCCTTTTGTAACATTCCTAATATAGAAAAATGTTTTATATTATTTCACATGTATAATTAAAATCAAATTGCTTGTCTTCTCAAATATATGGGAGGAACAGGAGAGTTGGAACTCAATTTTAAAAATATTTTTAACATTTGCATTACATATAATTGGGAAACATTTAATGAGATAAAATTATTTTTCAGAAAATAATACAGAAAATAAAACTATTTATACTTGCTCTCAGTTTCCAAATAATTACTTTTTAGTTTGAAACCCAAACTCTGTTTTGTGAAGAATGGCTATAAAAATATATAAATATCTCACAAATAAAATATTTCTCATGTGCCTGTTTTGACATCTGAATTTACAAGCAGTAAAACTGCCAGGATTCTAACCTTTAAGAAAGAAAATATCAGATAATATTTGAAGATTAAGTGTCATATCTTTAAAGTTTCAGTGTTTAATATCTTGAGCTTTATGCATTTACTGTATTTTTTATACATACTAATTAGTGGGAAGAACTTTAGAAAGAAAATATGTGCATTCTTAAACATGAAACCATGGAAATGATTCAAAATCAATTCAATTAAGGTCAGTTTTTAAGTAGGTACCCCAAACACTGTGCTGTACACTGGGGTTAAAAAGATGAAAACAAAATAGTCTGTGTTCTCTAGGAAATATCAGGATCCAAGATCACCCCTCTCTTTTTAGATACCCTGTTTTCCAGACCTAAACCCCAGCAAGCAAGCTGTGCCCTGAGTTTGGCATAACATCAGTCCTTTGCGCTATGGATGAACTTTGCTGTAACTAAATCACAGAACTAATAGTCCCTGCACTTCAACAAGCACCAACAGGCCCAGAATGAAGCCCTGAAACGAATGGACTTTTTGTTACTAGACGACCTTGCCTCACTGTTTCTGTTGTGCCTCACCACTGTTGCTAAACTACACTGTTTGATTATCTAGCCACAAATATATAAATCAAGGTATAGTCCCACAGCCTCAGGTCTCCTACTAGGGGCTGCCCCAACACTTGTCTAATTTCTCTCCCCCAATGGAATAAAGAAAGCTTTCTCCTTTTAATCTGGGTGAGGTCTTTGTTATTTTGGGAGTTAACAGTAGCTGCAAAACCTTTGTAAGTCTTTGTTCATTTATTATCGGAGTTGACAGAACTTATACTCTGCTGAAAGAAAGGACACTTTTCTTGATTGACTTGTGAGAGAAATTATTGTTTTGCTATTATGTTAATAACCACTTATTAAACTAGGATCAAGGTTTTGGTGGGATTTTTCCCCTTTATTCCTCATTTAGAGCCCAGCCACTCTAGAAGGTCAGTCAGACTTTGAAGGACATGGCTGATTGATGAGATTGTCCTAATCCTGGGGATAGTGGGGGAGACCTGATCCTTGATCTTGGGCAGGACCCCACCCAATTCCAATTTGGAGAATTTCTGTTTCAGAGGATAAACAGAATATAATGTAGGTGAATTCTTGCCCCCAAGGAAATGAGTCCCTGTTCTGTCATCCCTCCATTGGAGTTTAGTGTGACCCATCTCATGGAGGAGAAAAACAACCAGAGTGGTCTGGATAGAGATGGATCTCCCTTTCAGATTGCTGGAAGCAACTGAGTCTCATGATCAACCAATTTTATCAGCAGGAATAGCAGAATACTCTTAGCCTACCTCCTCATTAAATGTCCACCAATCAAGGTTAATTTTCACGTGTGAGGGAAAGAGCCTTTTTCAAAAGTAAATTAAGGCTTTTAACCTCTCCATTGTTTTGTCTTTGGTTATTGAAAAAAAACACTGATCATCAATTTATTGATTATTAACTAGCCTAATTAATAAATTTGTTATTAATTAACCAGAACCATCTGTCTCAGGGTTTTTAATACCTCTCACTTGGCTTTGAAGGAATTAACATTCAGTATAATCCTCAGTTAACAAGGAACACCTGCTATACACTTTCTGTTGGAACCTCAGATTATATAGACAAAAGTGAATTTATACTTGCCCTCAAGAAGCACATTATGTGTATAGGAAACAAATGAAATACAAAGTCATTTTTGAAGAGAGGATACTGAGAGTCACAGGGTTGAGGAAAGGAATTGTATAGAAGGTAGCACTTGAAACTGACTTATAAAGGAGACTAGAGATTTTAGGGGTAGAAGGAGAATGTTTTGGGGACACCCAGTATAAAAGCACACATATGAAGCAGTAAGGCCCAAGCAAACAGAAAGGGTATTCCCTTTGTTCTAAGTAAATTGATGTTCACCATAGTGAACATATATTTGCTTAAGAGATTGTGAAAGTTTCACCTCTTTCATGCTATTAGAAAGCAAGGTACCTTCCAAGAATACCATCTCTTGATGCCCTATGCCTTTTCTGTTAAGAAGTTTTCTAAACAGGGGGACTTGAGCCATTTCTCCAGATCACATGGACCCTCCAAGAGTACAAGGACCTGAAGGTCCAGGAATGCTGTTCTGGGAAAGGAAAAATGAAGGGCCCAAGAGAGTCCACTAGAAATATATCCAATAGCAGTATATTTTTATCACATAAGTCTTTGTAGAGACTGGAATGAAAAAATTGACCACTTCTCCTTCCAAGACTGAGGTTAGTTTGTCAAAGACATGGCTTCTGCCAGGTTGAACCCTCAACATGGGAAGCTGAGACATATGATTATTCAAGTGTGATTAGTAAGGACAAACCTCTGGTCTTGAGGGCATTGAGCACTGTTTTGCAAGTAAAATTGTACAGGGAAATTCTGCAAGAGGGCAAGAAGAGCTCTTCAACTCCTCAAAAGCCTAACATCCTCAAAATCCTCGGACCCTTTTAGATATTTCATTGGAAGCTGTAGAGGGCAGATTACAGAAAGAAAGGGTAGTCTGGGCTCTTGGGAGTTCATGTATATATAGGGAGCCCTCTTCAGCAAATCCATTTTTTTTTGTGTATGGTAAGGTTAAATGGAACTCTTGGAGCTGTCCAAACCATCCCATGTGTTTAACACCAAACAACATCATGTCCTGAAGGCAGTGCAATATATTTCTTCTCTAGCAAGAGAAAAGAAGATGGAAATGCATCTGATTGATAGAGCAGTGTGCCATGATTTTCACAGTCTTGGGACATAGATCAATTCTGAAGGGCTCTGACTCCACTGGAAGTTGTATCAAGGCAGGCAGAGCTTAAGCCTTGGACCCTGATCCAATCAGGTCCTGGGGACAGTTTTGTTGCCTTTGAAAGGAAACAAATAGACTCACCCCTATGACATGAGGAGAGAGGAACCCAAGGACACGGTGATCCCATTACACTCGGTATTATAAATAATTCTCTTTTGTTGTTGTTATTGTTTGTTCTTTGTCTCTTAAAATGTTTGTGCTTTTTTGGTCTGTCAATTTTTGTTAACTTCACAAAAAAACGTATTTTGAAAGCTAAATAAAAACAGATGCTATGATACAAACACATTGAAAGATATATGTACATATTTAGTTATTGAGCACTCCTACCATTTACTGCCCAAATAAGGGAAGTAAAACCCTTACCTAAAAGAAAATTGACATTTACACAAAATCATAGTGCTTGTAGCTTTGAGAAGCAATAAGAGAAATTGGCTTTTTTGTCCTACTTCTACCCATTTGGGAAGAGTGTAAAGTAGAAATCGTGGCAGTTTTTAATGGGAATAACTCCATCTTGCAAAGTATTCATAGAAAAATTTCTGTCCTGTCTCATAACATTTACCTCAGATTTGGGAGAGCATTTCATGGTCCCATTGGAAAAGAACTGGATCTGGACCCAGAGGCCCAAACAATCAACTCTCTATGACCCAGTTTCTTCATATGCAAAATAAGGGTATTGGACTTGATGACATCTAAGCTCCTTATAGATCCTATTACTTCTACAGAAAAAGTTAACCCAAGATGTAAATACCAACTATGTGGCAGGAACTGTGCCAAGTACCATATTGGGGATCCTTGAAGAGTTTGACCTTTGTTTCATTTGATTAGCTCAGTGTCTTTGATTGAGTCTTACTAGATGCTTAGCCCCAGGCCCAAACCCCTATCTATTAGGTGCTAAGCCTATGTAGGTGTGAATTGGTAACTAAGGTGGGGCTTCAGGTGGGGCCAATGAAGGGAGGTGCTAACACCAGAGCCAATCATAGAAGCCTAAGTTCTGGTCACTCAGATGACATTTGATGACATCTGAACCTGAATAAAAAGGGAGAACAGAGCTATTTGTTTAAGGCTCTCACTCCTGGAGGCACAGGACTTGGGGCAGCTGGTATAAGGGCCTTCCGGGTAAACTCAGATGTTGATGGTTCTCTTGGTAACTATGAATTGTATTGAGTCTGTTTGTAATTTCATTGTATTTGCTCTGAAATTCTGGGTGCTAGCTTTTCCCCTGAACTAAGTGAATGATATGCGTATGCTAGATTAAAGTAAGTTTGTTAACCCCTCAACGTTGCTTTCCTTAGTAAAGCAGATCAAAAGAACCTGGGCTCACAGTGTTCTGTGAGCTGGTTATTGTTGGTTTTTCAGCCCCACAGCAGCTGCTAGCCAGATAGTTGAAACAAGTACTAGGGATGCAATTAATAAAAAGACAGATAGTCTTTGCTGTCAAGGAGCTCACGTTATGGTGGGGGCAGGGAGGAGGCAGCACAAAAAAAGAGGTAGGAATATGGGAGGGAGGGAAATAGAACACTAAGAGGCGTCTTGTTCCATAAAGTTGAAACAGATCAAAAGAAAATATCTAGCTTACTCTAGAATGGCAAGAAGGTCAATAAGGAACAAGTAACAGTCAAGTCGTAATTCAAACCCGAGTCCTGTGGTTTGATTCTTTCTTGACCAGAAAGTATGTTTTTCAATAACACAAAATATAGTTTAAAAAAAAAGAAAAGTAGACTTCCATCTCAGATGACTGATCCTCCCATACTTATAGATGAACATAATAAAAGGATAACCAATGCATATTCTACCAGTTACTTTTATTGGTGGATGAAACAATATAACCATCTCAAGATTTGCCATCTTGCTCAAGAACATAGAGAGAAGTGAACTACATGACGATATAGTTAAATGGACTTGAAACTGGTTAAGTGTAAAAGCAAGAGCAGTGGAATCAACCTCAATGAGAAACAGATCCCTATGGGCAGCATATTAATTTAGAAAACCACAAATTAACATTACGTTGTATTATATTTGTATTTATTTTGCTAAACATTTCTCAATTACATTTAATCTGGTTTGGCCCTCAGGCTACTTCTCATACCTCTGGAAAAGAGAAATCTTTAGTGAGTCATTACTTTACCAAGAACAAGTTATGCCTGGCTAACCCTATCCCTTTTTTATAGTTATATCACCAATGTGATACCTACAGTGGCTGCTATGAATATGCCAGCATATTCCCAGGTTTGAATATCTCAAGTTGTAACAGACTGTCTTTATTGAAGACAAAATCAAAAACATATATTCAAACACCAGGAAGCCAAATCCATCATAGCAGCAAGGAAATCTATAGACATTGTCAATGAAGGGGGCACCACCATCCACAAGCCTTCCCTCTGTCAGGTCTTCCCACAAACAAACTCCTTACTCTGCTCTCTGCCTCCTCTCTCTCTCTCCAAACTCCAACTCACTCCAACTTCCTGCTCTACCCATTCAACAAGCTCTTCCCATCACAGGCTCCATGTGACTCAGCCTTCCATGACTCAAGCTTCCATGTGACTCAGGCAGGTCACATGGACCTATTAATGGATGGGAAAGATCTTCCCATTGCATTAACATTACAAGAATTTACTAAACTTGTAAGTCAAGGAATTGCTGTCATTACATATATTTTACCTAGATTCACTCCAACCATTTGATGAAGTCTTTTATGCTATTTTTGTTGAAAAGATGAGAGATGTGGGATAGAGGAATTCAGTTAGGTTGATTTAGCACTGGATAATTGGCTGGACACAAAGCATAATCACGAATATTCAATGTTAACTTGGAAGTAGGTCTCTGGTGAAATGTCCTAGAGATTTGTCATTCACCCCATGTTATTCAACATTTTTATATATTATTTAGATGAAAGCAGATATGGCATGTTTTCAATTTTTCATATGTCATAAATCTGGGAGGGAGTGACATTATGTTGTATCCAAAAACAACTCAACAGTTTAGAACAATGGCCTAAATCTAATGAAATGAAATACAAAATGTTAAAAAAGATAAAGTTTTATATTTTTGTTCAAAAATCAACAACACAATTATAGAATAGAGGAGAGTTAACTGTACACTGAGTTATCTGAAACAGCTCTTTGGTAAAACGGACTACAAGATCAAAATAACTATATGACTGGTAGACAAAAAAGCCAACATTATTATAAAAGAGGCTTATCATTCAAACCAACAGAACTCATACATTACCTTAGCCCATAAAATAATTGAGCTCAGTTCTAGCTGAAACTGACCAGGAAGGTCAGAGAATTTGAAACTATGCAGTATACAGGTCAGTAAAAGGAACTAGACATATTCCTTCCTCCCAAGGGAGGATGTAGAATGTGACATGTACCATGGTACATGTATTTAAAGTACTGTCATGATTATATTTTTTTTTGTTTCTCCATGCAGTACTAAGTAAGCAGCAGAGGCAAGTTTGGGTTTTCTTTGAGGAAATCTATACTGTTAGAGCTATATAAAAGTATAATGGGCTGCAATTCCCACCACTTGAGTATTTTAATCAAAGAATGAATATTCGTATATATGTAGAATGCATTTCTATTTTATCTCTCTAGTCCCTTCCAAATCTGAGCTCTTTGACTTCCACTTATTTATTTTAGTAGGTTAATCATGGTTTATAGCATTGTGAAGCCCAACAGCCTTTCACAAGCTTACTTAAATTAAATGAACTTAAACATTATCCCAATTTGCTATATTTTAATAAATATATACGTATATCCTCATTGGCATTCCAAATTCATTATATTCCCCTAAATTTATCCTCCCCTTCAAACTTTCCTGTTTCTATCAAGGGCACCACTTTCCTTTCAGAAATCCAGATTCTCAACTTCAAAGTCATCCTTGACTCATTCCTTTCCTTCACTTCTATGTCCAATCATTTCTTAGGCCACATCAATTCCACTTTTACCATATCATTCACTTGCCATCTCCATCCCTCCATACACACTGTCACTACTGTATGTCAATTTTTCATCATTTGTCAGTTGGACTTTTGTAATAACTTCCTATGTATTCTCTGTGCCTTGTCTCTACTCTTCCAATCTATCCTCCATACAGTTTTGAAAATATTTTTTCTTAATGCACAGGTCTGGCGTATCAACCTCCTATTCAATACTCATGCCCTGTTATACTTACAGTAATATATAAAGTCCTTTGTGTACTATGAGTATAATCTACCTTTCTGAGCTTATTTTAAGCTACTGCCTCCCACGTATAAACATTTCCCTATCCTTTGATGCCTTCGCAAAATCTTTTTTTGTTGTTTTATTATTTAATATTTTTTTTTATTTTTCAACATTCATTTCCACAAAATTTTGAGTTACAAATTTTCTCCCCATTTCTACCCTCCCCCCCACCCCAAGATGGCATCTTTTCTGATTGCCCCCTTCCCCAGTCTGCCCTCCTTTCTGTCACCCTATTCACCCCCACATCCCCTTTCTCCTTACCTTCTTATAGGGCAAAATAGATTTCTATACCCCATTGCTTGTATATCTTATTTCCCAGTTGAATGTAAAAACAACTTTTTCCGAGCATTTGTTTTTAGAACTTTGAGTTCCAAATTCTCTCCCTTCTTCCCGCCCCTCCCACCCTCCTTGAGAAGGGAAGTAATTCAACACAGGCCACACATGAATCATTATGCAAAAAACTTCCATTACAGTCATATAGTAAAAGACTAACTATATTTCTCTCCATCTGATACTGTCCCCCTTTATTTAATTTTCTCCCTTGATCCTGTCCCTTTTCAAAAGTTTTGCTTTTGATTACCTCCTCCCCTGATCTGTCCTCCCTTTTGTCATCCCACCCCTCTTATCCTCTTTCCCCTACTTTCCTGGAGAGTAAGATACCCAATTGAGTGTGTATGTTATAACCCTCAAGTCAAATCCAATGAGAGGAAGATTCACTCATTCCCTTTTGCCTGCTCCCTCTTCCATTCCAATGGAACTGCTTTTTCTTACCACTTTTATGTAAGACAATTTACCCCATTCTACCTCTCCCTTTCTCCTTCTCCCAATATATTCCTCTCTCACCCCTTACTTGCATTTATTAATTTATTTTTAGATATCATTCCTTCATATTCAATTCACCCTGGGTCCTTTGTCTATACATACATACATACATACATACATACATATATATACATTCCCTTCAACTACCTTAATAGTGAGAAAGCTTTCATGAGTTACAAATATCTTTTCATGTAGGAACGTAAACAAAAGAGTTCAACTTTAGTAAGTCCCTTATGATTTCTCTTTCTTGTTTACCTTTTCATGCTTCACTTGATCCTTGTATTTGAAGGTCAAATTTTCTATTCAGCTCTAGTCTTTTCATCAAGGAAGCTTGTATTTTATTGAAAATCCATATTTCGCCCTGGAATTTGATACTCTGTTTTGCTGAGTAGGTGATTCTTGGTTTTAATCCTAGCTCCTTTGACCTCCAGAATATCATATGACCAGCCTTTTGATCCCTCAGTGTAGAAGCTGCTAGTTCTTGTGTTATCCTGATTGTGTTTTCAGAATACTCAAATTGTTTCTTTCTGGCTGTTTGCAATATTTTCTTCTTGACCTGAGAACTCTGGAATTTGGTGACAATATTCCTAGGAATTTTCTTTTTGGGATTTTTTTCAAGAGGCAATCAATGAATTATTTCAATTTCTATTTTACCCTCTGGTTCTAGACTATCAGGGCAGTTTTCCTTGATAGTTTCTTGAAGGATGATATCTAGGATCTTTTTTTGATCATTGCTTTTAGTGAGTTCAATAATTTTTAAAAAAATTATCTCTCCTGGATCTATTCTCCAGGTCAGTGGTTTTTCCAATGAGACAATTCACAGTCTCCTATTTTTTCATTTTTTTGGTTCTGTTTTATAATTTCTTGATTTCTCATAAAGTCACTAGCTTCCACTTGATCCATTCTAATTTTTAAGGTAACATTTTCTTCAGTGGTCTTTTGGACCTCCTTTTCCATTTGGATAATTCTGCCTTTCAAAGCATTCTTCTCCTCATTGGCTTTTTGGAGCTCTTTTGCAATTTGGGTTAGTCTATTTTTTAAGGTGTTATTTTCTTCAGTATTTTTTTGGGTCTCCTTTAGCAAGTCATTGACTTGGTTTTCATGGTTTTCTCGCATCATTCTCATTTCTCTTCCCATTTTTTCCTCTACTTCTCTTATTTGCTTTTCCAAATCCTTTTTGATCTCTTCAATGGCCTGAGACCAATTCATATTTGGAGGCTTTTGATGTGGGCTCTTTGACTTTGCTGACTTCTTTTGGCTGTATGTTTTGATCTTCTTTGTCACCAAAAAAAAAAAATTCTATAGTCTTAGTCCTTTTATGCTGCTTTTTTATGTTCCTAGCCAACTACTTGAGCTTTTTGTCAGGGTATGACTGCCTTCAGAGTGGAGAGTGCTTTGTCCCAAGCTTCAGGGGTCTTAGGCTGCTTTTTTCAGAGCTACTTCTACACAGAAAGCTCTTCCACATGAGTGCTCCTCCTCCTCCAAGAACCGCCAACACAGACTATGACCCAGATCCAAGCAGGGCAAAGCAAAAAACCCTGCCTCTGCACCAGCAAAGTGCTACCTACACTCCCACTGTGATCTGCCACTTGATTCCTCCCCCTAAGTGGGTCTGGGGCCAGAAGAAGCCATAGCTGGAGCTCTGGAAGCAGCCACAGGAATTTCCTCCTGCTCCCACAGGACTACCTCTGCCACCCTGGGGCTGGGGCTTGACCACACACTTCTCTCACCCAGATCCAGCAGTTTCCCCATTGACCTCCTAGGTTATCTTTGGCATTTGTGGGTTGAGAATTCTGGTAACTGCTATAGCTCAGTGATTAATGGCCCTAAGGCCTGTTCTGCCCAATCTCTTCCAGGCCTGTTCATTCCCAGTGCAGTCTATGCTGTGCTGTGCTCAGCTTCCAGTACAGCACAATAGACCCTTCCCAGCCACCAGCCAGGCAGTCTTAGGCTGGAGATCTGCTTCCCTCTGTTATTTCATGGGTTCTGTAGGGCTAGAATCTTTCAGAACCATTTTTACAGGTGTTTGGTGGAATTTGGAGGACAGCTTAAATGAGTCCCTGTTTTCCAGCCTCCATCTTAGCTCTGCTCCCCCACACACACCAAATCTTTTTGCAGATAAAAGGGACTACTAGCTGTTTTCTGAATTTCCAGTAACACCTCCTGATTTTGTGTTGTTACATTGTCAACCTTCAAAATTGGATGAAGAGACAAACAACAATTGGAATGAATTATTTAGAGGAACATGTTAGATGATGTACTTCCTTGTCTAGTTTAGCCTTACCCTGCTGCCTGCACTACCCTCAAACACAGAGAGTGGCAACCACCATCCTGTGATTTCTGCTAGATAAGGAATATTGGTTCCATAGCAACAGTAATGGTGGGTTTTGGTGTCATATCAGCATTGACAATCCAGAGGGCCAAAGGCAGTGGGCATCTGAGTGAGATACGTATGAAAATCCTCTATACTTACCCACCTGCTTTACCCTCCACTCTTCAGGGAGCATGAAGCCACATTCAATACATCATGATGTTTATATTTTATTAAACCCCCCAAAAAGTGAGGGGTCACCCATGCCACTTATATGGCTATGGCATAAAGCTAATAGTAGAAGCATTGATCCCCGTTGGATATGTCCCAATCCATTAGACCAAATTATAATATGCATTATAAGAATTCATTGATATGCAAAAGACAATCCAGTCAGCCACCTTTCTCACCAGGGCCTAAGCTTTGTTCAATAAGAAGAAAAATTGGAAAGATTAAGCTCTATATTGGTTAACAGGAACTTAATGCCTCCAATATTGGTGACTAAAATTTACATCAATCTATGCCTCCTCCTGCCGATCCCCAACTTACTGAAACAGCACCACTGGGATTTTATTTTCACCAAGCTATATTGTCATGGGGTACATAAAGAAGCATGCTGCTAAATGCTTAATAACTATCTCTCAAAAAATTTATATATAATGTACTTTTAAGTTAACATGCATTGCTGACACTTTCATAAATCTAGATAATCAATAAAACAATATATTGAGCTCTGATTTGTAGTGGATGTCCAAGGTATATAAATGCTCACACTGAAAATTTAGCAAAGATTTTGTCGATTCAAGCTGGCTCCAGCATGTCCGTGAGTACATTAATCAATATGGATCATGAAGAGGAATTCAATTCAATTTTCATTTGGACAATAAATTATACAATCAAAGAACTATAGCTCTAAAGCTAGAAAAAAACTGAAATACCGTCTATTCCAGAATGCCATCCCAGCCCCCACAGATGCTTGCTCAGGGTGCCATCCATATGTGCTTTGTATATCTTCTATATATCTACTTAATTGTTTGCAGTGTATATTTGTTTACTTGTCTCCTGGATTAGAATGTAAGGTCCTTGAAAATAGGGAGGGTTTTTTTTTTTGCATTTCTTTGCATTCTCAGGGCTTAGTATAGGGCCTGGCACACTGTTGACAACTTGAGGAACCTTAGAAGTCATTTAATTCAACCTCTTCATTTTATTCATGAGGATACTGAGAACCAGAGAAGTTAAGTGACTTGCACAAGAACACAGAGGTAATAAATGGAATAGATGTGATTCAAAATGAGATCCTTAACTCTAAGTTCAATGTTCTGTTCATTGTCTCCCATAATACTTTGTTGTTCAGTCATTTCACTTATGCCCAACTCTTCATAATCCCGTTTAGAGTTTTCTCAGCAAAGATACTGGAATGGTTTACTATTTCCTTTGAGCACCTATAGACAGATACAGATCAGGAAACTGAAGCAAACAGGGCTAAGTGACTTGTCTATGAACACATAGCTAGTAAGTGTCTGAGCCAGATTTGAGCTCATGAAGATGAACTTCCTGACTCCAGGCCTGGTATTCCATCCACTGTGCCACCTAGCTGCCCCTCCCCACCAATGCCTACTCCACAGCAAGGCATACTGCTGTACCAAGAATGAGACCAATTCTAGACATAGAAAATGGACCACAAATGTCATAACCTTGTGGATTCATTGTGAATCTTTTGCCTTTCTTCTGCATAGTGTCTGGCACATAGTAGGCATTTAATAAATGTTTATTGGTTGATTACTGATTTAGAGCTGAAAAGGAAACTTAGAGATCATCATCTATGCAAACTTCCTCATCCTATAGATGAGGAAACTGTGGCCATGAGAGGTTAAGTGAAATGTATAAGGTCTCACAGAGAGTAAGCAAGAAAGACAGACTGTAAACCCTATTCCTCTGGCTCAAGATTCAACAGTCTTATGTACTGGTCTCCAGGAATTACTTGCTGTGGAGTAGGCATCATTGTTAAGATCTAGGTAGAGGGGCAGCTAGGTGGCGCAGGGAGTAGAGCATCAGCCCTGGAGTTCAAATCCAGCCTCAGACACTTGACACATGTACTAGCTGTGTGACCTTGGGCAAGTCACTTAACCCCAATTGCCCTGCCAAATGGCAAAAAGAAAAAGATCTAGGTAGAGCTTCTAAATTCATTAAACAGGAGATTGTCAGAAGCACACACCATTTATCTCTACTGCATCCAAAGTACCTGATCTCAGTCAAGGATTCTGGACCTATTAGATTGATGAAGTTAGAAAATGTTATTACAATCTGACCACAGATGGATTTCATCCCTCATACAGAGTGCATGCAATGAAGTGTTTGCTCATGACCCTTACGAGTTTCTTTTCAGCTCAAATCAAAAGATAATTAGTGACAGGACTTCACAGAAGATATTTCAGAACATGGGAATTTCTCTTCAGGTTGTTTTTATAAGGGATGGATGATTTCTCCCAGTTCTACTACTATCTGTTTTTGTATAAATGTTGAAGTGCAGATCATTGTGCCAGGCAAGACCCTTTAAACCACCCTCATTCCTCACTACACTCTTATACAACTGAGCTTTACTAAGACAAGCCCAGTCTCTAGAAACCTGCCATCCTGAAACAGCACAACAGAAGAGATGACAATTCTGTCTGGGACAATGACTACTACCCTTAGCCTGGGACAAGAAACACATAATTTCTAGAAAAAAAAAAAAGCACATCACCCATTACTGTAGGGATAGTACCTAGTAAGATGACAATGGTTCAGTCATTCTGAATTTGTTTTAAAAAGAGCAAAATAAGCTATTAAGAGCCAAACCTTTCTATAGAAGGAATCTTGGAGTGTTTTCCCTCCTCATTCTCATCTTTCACAGTCACTAGGTCCCTTTAAGACAGCTTAAGAAACACCTTTCTTCCAAAGACTCTTTCCTTTCCTGATTGACCAGTGGAGATTTACAGATATTGTTAATCAAGTAACAAGCATTTGTTGAGTACTTACTATGTTCCAGGCAATATAACAAGACCTGGAGATACAAAGAAAGGGAAAAAATACAAAAACAGTTTCTACCCTCAAGGAACATATATTCCAATAGATACAAGATATTTACAGAGAAGAAAGAATATACCCTTACAGGGAAAGTTTGCTTTCCTTCTACTCCTACCCCACCTTTTAAAAGAAGGTAAGCTCCTAAAGTGCAGAGATAGTTTCAAGCAACTGATCAATCACCCAATAGGTATTTTAGTGCTTCGTATATGCCAGGCATTGATAATAAAAAGAAAAAAACAAGACAATCCCTGCCCTCAATTACATTCCAGGGAGGGAGACAATGAAATAAACAGGTAGATAACATGTTTTTTAATCTTTGTATTTCTAGAAGCTAGCACCTACCCTGACATATATTAGATGTTTGTTGAATAATAAAATTGTTGAACTGAGCTATCAAGGCTTATTTATTTCTAAAATATTGACATATATGTGTGTATATATGCAGTTATCCCTTCTACATCATGACTTTCCCCATTGCAATTTCAATATAGCACAGACCAGCATAAGAAAATAAATGAGAATTTTTGGAAGTTTTGGAGAAACTGTAGGCCACACACAAAGGCCAGCAGACCACACAGAAAAAAAAATAGAAACTCAGAAATGCATAAAATAAGTGTATAGTATTGTATATAATATCAACATATTTATTCTTTTAATACCATAGTGATTCAGACTTCTTCTCTGGTACGAAGGGAGGAACAAAAAACTTTACACAGATCTTCCACTTCACCAGGGTACTATACCTTTAACTCCCATGATGTGGAAGGGTTAACTTTATATACGCATACATACATAGACAAACATATTTAATGAAGAAGAAAAAGAAGATGATGTGGAAGAAGGAAAAGGATACACGTAAGAAGATGGGTGAATAGAATTTTATATTTGACATAAACCAAACACTGAGAAGGAAATTGACACTAGCATGCCTGTATGATACTGTGATTCTGTAAATATTTTATTATGGGCTCATTTAAGTATTTTTAACACAGATCATTTCTTTGAGAAGGGGCTATTTTGCTGACAGCTCAAATTGCCTGTCCCCTTTATTAGCACAAGATCAGCTTTCTGAATAGGAAGTCATCTATTTGGAATGGTGCCAAGAGTATTAGGAAGATATCTTGTCCTCAAACATCTCCCTACTGTCATGATAGAATAATAATCAATAAATTTTTATGAAATGCCTACTATACACCAGACACTATGCTAAGTGCTGGGATAAAAAAGAAACAAATGATAATATCTGCCCTCAGGGAGCTTATACTCTAATGGGGGAGACAACATGCAAGCAAATATATAAAAAGCAATCTATTTGCAACATAAATAGGAAATAATTAACAGAGAGAGGGAAGGCACTGGAATTAAGAGAGGTTGGGGAAGGGCCTTGAAGGATTTCTGTCGTTAAATTTCCTCCTCTAAAATGACAAATATCATTAGACAGGATTAGACTACAGTCCTTTTGTTGTTGTTTAGTCATTTTCATTCTTGTCTGACTCTTCATGACCCATTTGGAGCTTTCATGGCAAAGATATTAGAGTGGTTTGCCATTTCCTTCTTCCACTCATTTTACAGATAAGGAAACTGAGGCAAACAGGGTTTACTGGTTTGCCCCAGGTCACACAGCTACTAAGTGTCTGAGGATGGATTTGAACTCAGGAAGATGAGTCTTCCTGACTCCAGGCTCAGAACACTATGCACTGTGTCACCCACATGCCCTAGTATAGTCCTTTAGTATTTTTATTCCTCTGTACATTTATTTACATTTTGCAGACAAGAAAACTGAAGCACAGAGAGTTTAAATTAGTTGTCTAAGAACAAACAGCTATTTATTTAAAGGCTGTATACTCAGTTACGTATCTGGAACTAGATTCCAAGTCTCTTGATTGCCAATTCATTGCCTTTTAACCCCATACTATGCTGGCTCTGAGATCAAGGGCACATAGTAGAAGCAGCTGGAAAGTTGCCAATGACAGTGAAAGAGTATCATGGAAAGGAGTGAGAAAGAACCAAAGATCCACTGCCTGTCTCACAATTTCCCCAGGATTTCCCCGCCATTAGTGCATCAAGGTACTTTATAACATGCAAAGCAGTCTAATTTTATAGCCTCATTTCCGTAAAAAGTGATGCAGGGATGTTAGATGAGACCAACTTGGAGTTACAGGAAGTAGGAGGCCAGTACAACTGGGGGTCATTAGCAATCATCAAGTGCTATAAAGAATAGCAGGAAGCAGCTGGCACTGAGAGTTTTATGGTTGCACATGACATTTCCATAAGAGAAATTCAGATAAGGGAAATTTATATGGGTTTATTTTAAAATTTGGGTCTATAGTCAACATAGATTTATTAAGCATCTACTTGCTGCAAGCCTGACACAGTACCAAGGGACATGTTGGAGGTGAGACACTAGTTTTTAAGGTTTTTCCTTATCTTTTTCATTAGTTTTTTGGAATGGTATTAAGTACATAATAGGTTAAGACCCTGACTTTGGAAAACAAGAAAGAAGGGACAAACTTCGGGTGACTTTTGGGTAAGACCCTTACTCCATGTGAAAAAAAAAAGTCCACCCACTTACTTAACAGTTAGTGATTTTCTTCAGTACTTCAGTGATATGTAAAGTTTCTTTGTAGGATCACTTCTTGCACTGATATAGTTCACCATCCTCTGCCCACATGAATTAGTAGGCCTCTCTAGTTGAGTAGCTGCAAATAAAGTTCATCCCTTGGCAGCCCCCCTCATGTCAAATCTCTCTGAGCTTAGCCAGGCTGATCAAGAGCCACTGACAAAACTGTACTTAAAGTATTTCTGATTTGGCTGAACCTTGCAAGAGCTTGTTCTCTACTGGAATAGTGTTTGAGATTTCTAGGGTTTCTTTCATGAGGAAATGAAGAGTCATATTTGCAACAAAGCAAATTTCTACTTCAGCTAAGGAGAAACTAAGTGATTATAGCTATCTACAAGTGGAATGGGTTTCCTCTGGTGGTAGTGTTTTCTCTATCACTGGAAGTACTCACTTAAAGGTGGATAGAGCACTGGTCAGATATATATATTAAAGGGGATTCTGGTTTGGCAAGATCCAAAATCCCCAGAAAGTTACTCATTTTACAACAAATGTGCTATACTGGGAAAATATATGAATGTACTCTATATGCAAATAACATGTGAATATAAGCAATATATGAATATATGCAAAAATATGAATGTACTCTATATGCAAATGTTAATGATCTATACCCACACATACAAGATTTGTAAATGGGTTTATGTTTGGTGTGTACCAAATAGAAAAGAGAAATGTTGACACAGTGAAAAGAGAATCTGTCTTGGAGCTAGGAAGACCTGAGTTCAAATGTAATCTGTTATATGGACATGTTAGCTGTGGGACAATAGGTGATCTACTTAGCCACTCAGTGACTCCAAGCAACTAGAAAACCATAAGTCACTAAATCCTTACTGCTTGTGCATATGTCTGGAGGTCCTCCACGGAGGAATGCAGAACCTACCCTCCTCCACCTCCCCCCGCCCAAAAAAAAATGGTATCATTTAGAGATTAGAATTAGATTTGCATCCAAATTTTACTAATTCCAACTATATAATATTCATTTACTTGCATCTTAGATAATAGTATATTTATTTAATATAGTTGCTAAGCAACAGATTAAATGCAACATATATCTGAGATTATAGACAATGGAAAAATGAAATAGCTAGTTTTTTAAACTAGTAGTTATCCTGTCTATGTATGTGATAAAATGTTAAGGGATAGAGACAAAGTCAATAGAACCTGTGAAATGTTCTCTTTAACATTCATATCTTCTATTATTCTACACCTAATGTGGACACAGAATTTATTTTTTCAGTAATATTCATACTTTTTTCCATGTAAGAAATTCAGCATACACACATGAGCATTACTGGAAGGCTTTCTCAGCAAATTAATGATGCAATTTCATACTGGAAAATGCAAATTAAAATCCCTTAATGCTACTGCCTTCCCTCTGTTGATTATCTCTAATTTATCCTCTATATAGTTTGTTTGTATATAGTTGTTTGCATGTTGTTTCTCACATTAGATTGTAAGTTCCTTGAGAGCAAAAACTTTTTTCCCCTTTCTCCAATGTTTAGCACAGTGCCAAGCACATAGTAGGTGCTTAATATGCTTATTGACTGACTAAAAAATATCTATAGCTCATTTATTCTGATGATTCAAACACCAAATCCTATTGGAGTAAGATTTTAATTCTCTTATACAAAAATTATTCCATAGTCTTAACTTCCCTCAGATATTACAGAATTATTATATCTAAACAATGGTTTTGTCCAATTTCAGCTTTAATCTGAACATTTTCTCTCTTTCCCTGTTAATAACATTTTTTCTCTATACCATTCACTATCTGCAGAGAAGTCTATCCCTATGTCTAACCCTGACCATTAAAATCTCTCTCAACCTGCAGTTAAAAGTCACTCCTCTTGTTGAGTACAGGCTGTCAAATATAAGGCAACTAGAAATGTGTAAGGTGAGTTAAAAATTCTATGGAATCAGGAAGATACATCCCATTTAAAGGAAAACCACTAAGAAGAAATTTGCATTCCAGGAAATAAGAAACCATGTTTATAACACCCCTGCATAAGTCCAGGCACCCCCTTAATTAAATACAGAACTGTATCTGAAGCCAAATCAACAGCGGCAAACACCCTTTAATGTGGTCTGGGGCCAAATGGCCCTTAGTTAAACAGATAGACAATTAGCTCTATTTACAATAGGAAACAAAGGGCTAAACATTAGCACAGCTAATAACTTTTAGCTTCTAGCTTCTGGTTTCAAAAGAATACTTGTTTGGAATATGCAGGTAGCTCAAAAGTCAAATATACATATGTTTGTGTATTTTATATATACATATATGTGTACATGTATGCATATATAAAAATATACATATATAACATTATATATTACATGTACATAAATACATAACATTTTATCCAAAAAAATTTTAACATTGAGAAAAAACTTATAGTATTCTTAACTGGGATTTTTATTATAGCTTAGAGATTTTTTTCCAATAAGAACATGTCTCCAACCATACAATGGAAATGACTAGTAAATATGAGTATATTATCACTCAATTTACATATATCCAGATTTTCAGGAGCACATCTACTGTAAAATGAGATACTTATTCATTAGGAAATAATTTTGTATTTGCGAAACCCACAGTGTGATGATGACAGTTGCTGAGAGGCAATCTAAGATACCTTATTACATTCTATTATTTTTTCCATCTTTTTAATGGCTCCCTTCAGGACCAGGAAGTTTGTTTTGCTT
Source organism: Trichosurus vulpecula (assembly GCF_011100635.1). Taxonomy (NCBI): domain Eukaryota; kingdom Metazoa; phylum Chordata; class Mammalia; order Diprotodontia; family Phalangeridae; genus Trichosurus; species Trichosurus vulpecula. The sequence goes on along the minus strand of NC_050576.1, from coordinate 142,165,573 downwards.
ACAGATATTTCTTCCTTAATATTATCTTCCCTCTTAAAACCACCTTTCCCTCTCCTTGCTTATTTCCTTCTTGAGTTTGATGTACTTCTCCAGCAAATTGGTTTAGTGTTTGTTCAGCTCTCCTTTATTTTTCAGATATTACTGAGGTTAAGCTGTTGCCCACTCCCCCTACTCATTCCTCCATGTTTATATATTCTTCTTTTTCACCCAATAATGAGAATTAGCAAGTTCCACTCCCTTTTTCCTCTTTTCTATACCAGTATATTCCTTTTATCTGCCTTCCATTAATTTTTTTTCAACCTCAGAATCAAATCTCCCCTAGTACCTCATTTTTTCTTATTTTAAATTCCTTTCCCCATTGGTTAGTTTATCTTAGTGTCTTCCATTTGGGGGAGTGGCCCAGGCCAGTCAAACTACAAACCCCTCCAGGTTCTGCTTCTGATTTTCTGGAATTTGCTATCATGCCTCAGGTGCCTTTCAACTTGGAATTTCTTTCAAAAGTGGGTCCTGGAGTATCACCCTAGAATATCTATCTTTTAAAGAAGCCTTCTTATGGTAGAACAGGAATCTCTTTCCACTGTGCTGGCCTTCTTCCATTGGAGATTGGGGGAGAGAAAGGAGTCTCTATTTTCCGGAGGGGTCTGTAATGGACAATGTTTGTTTCCCACTTGGCTCTGCTTCTGAGTTACTAGACATAAATAACAAGTTCCCACAAAGGTATCTTCCACCCTTACACGCTTTTCAGCTCCATTTTTTTAATCTTCCCTCATTAGAATGTAAATCCCTTGACACTTGGGACTGTCTTTCTTGTTGCCTGTATTTGTATCCCTAGTACTTAACGGAGTGACTTGCATTTAGTAAGGGCTTACAGATTCTTACTTTTCCTTGCCTTGCATCAATTCCTTTTGAAGATATTAAAATTCTGAAGGGACACTTGTTTCTTTTCCCCTGCAGGAATGTTAGCACTGTATTACATATAGTTCCTTCCAATAGCTCAAATAAATTTACCTTTCTAGGTTTCTCTCGACTCTTTTATTTGTATTTCAAAGGTTTTATTCAGGTCTGGATTTTGACCAGAAACGATTAAAAGTCCTCTCTTCCAATAAATATCTATTTTTTTTTAAACCTCGTAGGGTGATACCCGGCTTTCCAGGATAAGTTATTCTTGGTTGTAAGCTGCATTTTTTTAACTTTCAGGAACATTGTATTTCAAGATTTTCTCTTATTTTTATGAAAAGTTACCAGGTCTTATGTGATCCTGAATATGTTTTCTTTGTACTTAAACTGATTCTGTCAGGATTTTCTCAGTACTTTTTTCATTGATATGAAAATTTTGAATTTTGACTCTGACTTTCCTGGGACTTCTCCTATATGGGTTCCTTTCAGGATACTGTTAGTGGAGTCTTTATTTCTTTGTTTTACTTTCTACTTCCAATACATCTGGGCAGTCTTCATTTATAATATCTTGAAATATAGTGCCTAGATCTTTTTTCAAGAAAACCCTTATTTTATTAAAATATTTTAAATATGTCACAAAGGAACATGCACATTACTTTGAATGGTAAAAAAGATACATCTTTATAACATCTTATAAAAACTGCCATTTAAATTTTCTTGTCCATCTGTTACTCTCCTCCTATCTCCCCCAGAGAAAAATAAGGTTTGTTTTTTTAAAGGAGGTGGTTGGATGATGAAAATAAAAGTTCCAAGGCTTGTGTAGGACAGTAGGAACATGGGGTTGGGAATAGGGAGCCAAGGTGACTGTACTCCCTGTCTGGCCCCCAGGCCAAGGGGCATTATCAATTATCAGTAGCTAAACAGCTACTGTGGGCTGGTGATGGGGTGTACATAATGCAGACACTGGAGTAGACAAAAATAGGAAGGCCAGAGAACAGATGAGGTATAGAAATTTGGTTAAATGCTACATTGATGTAGCAACTCCCCTATAAACTGACTCATCTCCCCTTCCTCCCTGCTGTAGTATCTGCAGCACAGGGGAGGACAATGAGGATTCAATCCAGGAGGCTTTGCAATCTTCTATGCTTTCTTCCATGAGGTGAGGATCCAAGGCCTCGGTTGGCAGGAGTATATCACCCCTCCTTCCATCCACCCACCATTTCCTCTAAAATCTTAGCACCCATTGAGACAGAATTAGCCACAGACTTTCCCCTATGAGCCAGTACTGGTTGTGAGCTGTCCTGTCCTAGTCCCTTATTAATGAGGGAGCTCATTAGCTCCCTCCCCACTCCTTAGGCTGCTTGGGCAAAATCTAAAGAAGAACACATTAGGATATATCCCATTCACATGATTTCCCACTATTCCCCACCCTCATAAAAACCTCCACCCCCAACAAATTAGCCTTGCAAGACAAGGGGGTGGGATGAGAAGAAGCCTTTGCAGGATTTAAGAGTTGTTTCAGGTTTATCTTATTAAATCCAACCTTGCTTCTCCTAAGACTTTTCCTTGTTGACATTTAAGGAAATTCTAGACCCTGGCAACCCCAGCTCACCTCCCTGACACTCAGAAAGCTTGCTGACATTCGTTAAGACTCCTGATCCCAGGGAACATTCACTGCACATAGGAGGGGGAATGCATAGAATTTAGACCAGGGAAAATAGATGTGAAAATAAAACTGGGAAGACTAAGCAAAGTCTCAAATAGTGCTAGTGCAGAATCTGAAAGCCAAGGATTCCTTTCTGGTTTCATTGAGTATTCTTCTGACAAGCAGGATTCCTTCTTTCTTTCAGGAAGTTTAATGACTAAATAGAACACAAACTCTTAGAGGTCCCTTCCTTCCTGTCCTGCTCTCAAGTCTGCTCTTACCTCCACCTATCTATTCTAAGCTTTCTTAGAATATAGCTTTCTTCTTTTCCAAGACAAATGTAACTGATCCAACTTCCCCAGACTGACTAGGATGGGAGACAGGGATGGAGACACTGCTGCACCTCCCAAAAGGATCTTTATACTTTTGCCTTAAGGGAAAGAGTGATTTCATTCAAAATTGTCATTGTTCAAGAATCCCTAGCTCTCAGCTTAGGTCAGAAATACCAGAGTTCCCAGTTTGATAAATAATAAAATCCTTAATATACAAATCCGCTGAAATCACTGTTTCCCAAGTTTCCCAAAAAACCCTTTAGGTTTAGGAGAGAGGAGGTGATTGGCTCAATTTGCCATTACTATATGTGCCAAAACATCCACACGGACTTTGCACCCACACATAAAAACTTGTAATTAATCAAACTTTAGGGCATTGGAACGTGGGAATTAGAGTATTGATTAAACTAAGTCCACATTAGCTCTATCAGTTATTATGACCCCCACCCCCACCCAAATCAGGGCTGTGGGAGAGTTATTTAGGCCAGAATGAGATCCTCTCATTCTTTCATTATGAAAAAACAACCATCTTTATCTCAATACAGTGATAGGACTTGGCTGGATAGGTACAAGCGAGAGACCTCCTCCCTTTTTGCAGTGAGAAAACGGGCTGACAGGAGTTACAATTACTTCTTCAGCAGGTTGTGACCTAATTCATGTCTGATCTTAACATAAATCAGATAGCTAAACTTCTAAGAAAGCACAGTGCTGATCCACATTTTGGCACCCAGAATTTCTACCTCATCCACTTTTATTTGAACTTCAGTGGCTATGGGGGAAGGCAATCAGAAAATCAGTATACATAGGAGCCATCCTCAAGTTTGAGGATTCCCAAGAAGGGATCAGGGGGAGATCATCAGGCCTCCTTCCACTGATTCCTCCAAAGGGAATTCGAGTCATCCCCATCAAGTATTTCTGGCACACACGCTCTTTTAACATGCATCAGCACAACTCTTGCTACTCCACTGCGGGAAAGTAGATACCTATCCACTCTTTTGTCCAACTGTCCCCTTCTCCCAGGGAACTCTTTCCATAGTCCATGGTAAACTCAGCTGCTGGCCATCTGAGCTCCCCATCTGCCTCAGAGAAGAAGGTGAGGTACAAAGCACGTAAACAGTAAAAGCAAAATACAACAGAATGCTATCTGTGGGGGATGACCATGGCAATCACAGTCCCAGCTTTGCCCTGGGGTACAATGCATTCAGCTTATCGATGTCCACAGTTGATCTGTTGAAATCATTTTTGGATTGAACACACACACAAAATAGACACATATACGCATGCAAATATATGTATATGTATGTGCACATATATATTCACGCATATGTGCATATACACACACACACTTCTTCCATGTGGAGTTCATGGCTGTGTGATCCACTATTCTTGAATCCCTTTCCATGGCTTATCAAGGATTCAAATATTGGTTAAGCATCCCAGGAATTACTAGAAACCACCCACTCTCCCCCCAGAGCTGTGGCTCTGGTGCTTTCTCCCTTGATGTAGGTTAAATCTCTGACTCTCTTGGTCCCCTGCTCCATGATGAAAATAAAGAAAAAGCATGTGGAGGCATGGGAAGTAGTGGCATCATAATAACCAGAGGGAACAGCATCTTCCACCAATTCTACTGATCCTTCCCACAACCCTAGGCCCCATGCCTAGAGGGGAAATTCCCCTTCAAGAGTTTTGGGGTGATACCCTTGGCATATCCATTTGTGTCTGAGCAAATGATCCATCCAGGAAAACCTCTGCTGACATCATTCACACTGAGAGGGTTTCTCCTCACTATATACGTTTGTGGCACTCCAGTGCCACATATCATACCCACAACATTCAAATGTCTTCTTCCCTGTGTGAATGAGGAATTGCCTCTTGAGGCAATAACTACTTCTAACAGGTCATAAATACTGTTCACAAATAAAGGGATTTTTTAGCCCTTTTTTGGGCAAGAGTCATTCTGCTCTACAACCATCTTTTTTAAAAACATTTTTTGGTGCAGAAGTTTCACCTACTACATTATTGTCTTTTCCATTTTGTGACTTTTCTCCATCTTTCCAGTGACCCTGGCCAAGCACTTGAGCACCTCTTGGTTGCCCTTTGTTCTCCCACCTGTTTGCTGGCAATCTGGCTCAGCATCATTTTCCTGCTGGCTTCTGTGGGGACCAAACTCACACCATCAAGGCTCTTACAGGCCAAGAGATTCACCTGAATATGTCACCCACTTCATTTAATGGGATTCACCATGTTCAAAGTTTCTTACTCCTTTGGTTAGTGTGTATTCCAGGGGAACTCTCAACATTTCACTGTGGCCTCCTCATCCCATGTCCTCTATATGTCCTTACTGTCATACTGAGAGGCCTCTGGCTGCTCTTAGAATTCAGTGCCCTCCAAAGGGAAGATGATGTCCCAACATTTGGGCTCTTTAACCTCAGTTATCCTTTTCTTATAGACTCCTGCCTGTTCTCAAAGTACAATGAAAGCCTGCCCATATTAGGTGTCCAGCTCAAGTCTTTGGAGGTGGCTTTGAATCTTTCAGAAATCTGAAACTGCAGGTCTCAGTCCCCAGTAGTATTCCTGTACGGGAGAACCCCTCCCCCAGTGCTCACTCTCTGGTGCCAGTCTTGCTGCTGACCTCGCAGAGACAGAGGCAAGTTTACAAACCCCAGTCAGGGTCCTGCTTCCCCCAGGCTATTTTTTTAAAGCATAGTTTTCAGAGTCCAGTGATTCTTAAATTATCTCCCCTTACCTGTTTTCTAGGTCAGATGTTTTTGATATCAGATACCCTAGGTTGTCTTCTATTTTTTTCAGTCTTTTGATTTTGTTCTCATATCTCTTGATGTCTTATGGTGTCATTGGAGGGGGTGGATAGGGGAACAGTCTATTTTGGTTTTCAAGATGTGCTACTTGGGTTAGGTTTGTCACTTTCTCTTCTAAGTTATTTATTTTTCTAATTCTTTCCTACAGAGATTTTATTTCATTTAAAAAATATTTTGCTCCATTTCTTTTTGTATTCTTGTAATACTTATGGGAAATGTTTGTTTGTTTTCCTTTAAGTCTCTGCTTCCAGTTTTTATATAATTGTTCACTCCTTCTCTGGGAGGGGATCTCTAAATCTGCCTATCTTTAAAATACTAATTAACATTTTCTTTGATTTATCATTATTCCAGCTTTAGTTCCTAAATGGGGCTTTGTGCTTACGACAGATTTTTTTTCCCTGTTTGTACCTTGGAGTGTGGTGGTAAGCCCTAATTAGTCCCCCACTAGCTCACAAACGTTCCTGTGCTGGTTTTCCCTTTTTACGTTTAGGTCCCTGTGGATTAATGGCATTCAGAACTCTCAGAACATTCAGGACTCTCAGGTCCTTCTCTTGCATCACCTGACAGTGTGTTAAGGAATTCAGAGCCCCTTGCCATCTCACTGTCTTACTGCACCAATTATGCCTTACTTCACCAGAGTCCCCAGGGTTTTTAGTTCCCTACCTTGAAGCTTTCTTGGGAAAGCAATCTTCTCTTGTTCCTAGTTATAAAGCATTACAGGCTACAAATATCTCTTGCCTATCTCTGGACAGTCTAGGAGGCTACCCTGAATTGGCATTGCCTTTGCTGGCATCTCTCTTTCCTACTATCATCATACTTCTGGCTGACTTCTCATCACCTGCTCATGAGACACCATTGTCTTCACAAGTGCTTACAAAAACTTTGTTTTCCCTTTGGTACCAACTGGAATTTAATAAGTGCTTAATACCTGTTGATTTGACCCTAGAGAGGAAGGATGGTTTCAGGAAGAACATCCATTAGCCCCTTTCCCTGCTACCTTTCCTATATTCAGTCCTATACTTCTTTTTCTATCCTGTTTCCCCTTCTGATACCTTCCATTGTTAAACTCACCTTTATCCTAGAACTACTACTCCCATTTTCTTTGTTATTGTTTTCAGTGTTAATTTCTCCTCTGATTTCTTTCTCTTTCCTCCTCCCAACACTAACATCAGATTAAGAGGACTAAACATAATATTTGCTCACCACTATCCCTTCAAAAACTCACCTCCCTACCCTACTACTATCTTCTAATTAGTTGCCTCCCCTTTGAGATTTACTTCATCTGTCTGTATATCCATCTATCTAGATCAAATTTCAGTACCTCACTTGTAATCTTCTTAACCCCAAACCCTACACTCATCCTTGATGATTTTTTGTTGTTTGTCTAGTGAGAAGGAGGAGGAGGAAGATGGGGACAACAAAGATCACCACTATGAGGAGGAGTATGAGGACAAAAGTGAAAAGGAGGATGAGGAGGAGAGGCATTTAGGTCAAGAAGGAACTGAAGTCCTGAGGAACAATATTGATTACAATTCAAAAGTATCAGAGGACCTTCCTGGGTAAGGGCCAGAGTGCAGACAAGCAGAGCAGTGATCATACCTCTCCCCAGGTCACATGACCATGGAAGCACCAAAAACTAAATTCACAGAACAAGCTCTGAAATGAGCAGTGCAAAAAAAGCCTTAAGCTTAAGATTATGCCCCTTTACCTTTCCATGCCAGAAATAGACCCTAATTTTAAAATACAACTTTAAATTAAAAAAATAGAGTGGAAATTAGGAAACAACAAAAAACACAGAAAATATAAAGTTATTATGGTGTCAGGGAAGTTCAAGACACAAACTCAGAAGAAGACAATGAAGTCAAAACATCTAGAAGTAGAACAAAAAATGTGAACGAGATATAAGTCCAACCAGAATTCCTAGAAAAGTTAAAAAAAATTAATTGTCAAAATCAAATAAGAGTGGTACAGGGATAATTAGGCAAATAGATGAAAGCAAAGGAAGGAAATTAGGGGAAAAATATTAACAGCTTGGTAAAAGATGCACAAAAATACTGAAGAAAATGACACTTTTTAAAAATTGGGCAAATGGAATAAGAATTCATTGATGAAAATAACTACTTAAAAAGTACAATTGTCCAAGGGGAAAAGAATTGTAAAAGGTAACTGAAGAAAATAATTCTCTAAAGAGAGGAAAGAAAGGGCAAGTAGAAGCTAGTGACTCCATGAAACACAAAGAAACAATTTTAAAAATAGAAGAAATTGTGAATTATCTTATTAGAAAACAATTGACCAGGAAAATAGATCAGGGAGTGCTACTTTAAGTCTTATTGGACTACCTAAAAGCCATGATTTTTTTTTAAAGAGCCTAGAGATTATATTTGAAGAAACTATCAAGGAAAACTGCCCTTTTATCCTAGAACCAGAGAATAAAAAAGAAATTTAATAAATCCACCAACCACCACCTGAAAAAGAGCCTAAAATAAAAACTCCTATAAATATTATAGCCAAATTCAAAAGCATGCAATTCAGAAAGAAAATACTTAAAGTACCTAGAAAAAAACCATTCAAACATTGTGGAGCCAGAGTCAGGATCATAAAAGATTTAACAGGTATCATGCTAAAGAAGTGAAGAGTTTAGAATATGGTGTTCTGGAAGGCAAAAGAGCTAGGATGACAAACAAGAATAATCTACTCATGAAAATTAAATACAATCCTTCAAGGAAAAAATGGATATTTAATAAAATAGAGGACTTTTAAGCATTCTTGATGAAAAGACCAGAGCTGAATAAAAATATTTGGCTTTGAAATACAAGACTCAAGATAAGCATAAAAAGTTAAACGTAAAAGAAAAATCATAAGGGAATCAATAAGTGTAAACTGTGTACCCTTTTATATGGGGAAGATTATACATGGTACTTCTAAGAACTTTTTTTCATTACTGGGGCAGATGGAGAGATTCTACGTTAAAAGAAGCATGAGAGTGAGCTGATTATGTTGGGATGTTTTGTTTTGTTTTGTTTTAAATGAATAGGTGAGAAAGAAGGATGTCCTGGGAGAAGAGGGAATGGAGAGAAAAAAAAATAAAGAAAATTATCTCATATTAAAGATACACACAAGGAAAACTTTTATAGTAGATGGGAAAATGAAGGGGTGGGCCGAGCAATGCTTGAACCTCACTCATATCTAAATTAGTTCAAAGAGGGAAAATATACATATTTTTGAAAGCCCACTCAATTAATAATAGAAATCTATCTTACCTCACAAGGATGTAGGAAGGGAAAGGAAGGGGATGATGAAAAAGGGGGATAATAAAATGAAAGGCAGATGAAAGTGGGCAGTGGTCAGAAGCCCACAACCAGAGAGTAAATGTGAGAGGAGAGACAGGAGAGAGAGAGAGAAAGAGAGACAGAGACAGACAGAGAGAAACTAAGATGGAGTGAAATCCACAGCTAGCAATCATAACTGTGGATGTTAATGTTATGAACTAATCCATAAAATGGAAGCAGGTAGCAGAATAGATTAGAACCAGAATCCAATAATATGTTGTTTACAGGAAACACACTTGAAACAGAGAGACACGCAGAGAGTTAAAAACAGGTGTTGGGGTAGAAACTATTATGCTTCGGCTGAAATTAAAAAAATATATAGGAATAGCAATTACAATCTTAGACAAAGCAAAAGGAAAAACAGACCTAATTAAAATGGATAGGCAAGGACATTTCATCTTCCTAAAAGGTACCATGGACAATGAAGTAATGTCAATACTAAACATATATGCACCAAATGGCATATCAGCAATACTCTTTAAAGAAAAGTTAAATGAATTACAGGAAGAAATAGACAATAAAACTATACTAGGGGGACCCCAACTTCCTCATTTAAGAAATTATCTGAATACAAAATAAATGAGAAAGAAGTCAAAGAACTAAATAGATTGTAAGAAAAGTATATAATAGACCTATGGAGAAAACTGAATAGGAATAGAAAGCAGCAAACCCTTTTCTCAGCTGTACACAACACCTTCAGAGAAATTGACCAGAAAACCTCAAAAGCAAATGCAGAAAAGTAAAAATATTAAATACACCCCTTTCAGACCACAATGCAATAAAAATTACATTTAATAAAGAGCTGTGAAATCACTGATTAAAAATCAGAAACTAAATAACTTAATTCTTCAGAATTATTGGGTCAAAGAACAAATCATAGAAATAATCAATAATTTCATTAAGGATAAAGGGAAAAAATAGACAATTTTCCAAAATGTATGGGAGTACTTAGGAGTAAATACAAAATAGTACTTGGTGGGGGAGGGGAGGAAGGGTATTATATTTCTAAATGCATACAACAATAAAAGAGAGGAAATGCTGATCAAAGAATTGAACATAGAACTAAAAAAATATAAACTAATTTAAAACTCTCAATTAGCCACCAATGTGGAAAGCCTAAAAACCAAAGGAGAGACTAAAAAATTGAAAGTAAAAGAAAAAACCCACTATTGAACTAATAAGCAAAACAAGGACCTAGTTTAGGGGGAAAAAAAACAAAACAGATAAACTACTCCTTAAATTGATTTATAAAAAGAGAGAAGAAAACCAAATTTCTAACATAAAAATTGAAATGGTGAATGTACACTAATGAAGATGAAATTAAAAGAATTATTAGGAGTCATTTTGCTCAATTATGTGCCAATAAATCTAACAACCTAAGGGAATGGATGAATAATTGCATGAATATAATATATAATATTATATAAATAATACATTAATACGATATATAAATGTATGAATATAAATTTGACAGGTTGACAGGAGAGTAAATAAAATACTTAAATAACCCTATCTTAGAAAAAGAAATTGAACAAGCCATCTATGAGTTCCCTGAGAAAAAACCCAGGACCAGATGGATTTACAAATTAATTCTACCAAGCAGTTAAGGAGCACTGAGTACAAGTACTAATAAACTATTTGAAAAAAATAGGTAAAAAAAAAGTCCTACCTGTATCAGTAAGGCAAGATGCATGACCTCAAGGATGACACAAGAGAATCCAACACCAGCACCAGTAATTCCAATTCTATATCATAGCAATTATATTCCAAAAGCAGTAAGCCCACCTCAATGTAGCAACAAGGAAATTATAATAAAGTATTACAGCAAGGAGCCAAACCATCCTGCAACCTCCCCCCTGCCCCCACCACATGCCTTCCTATAAACAATCACTCACAAATCCTAACTCTCCACTCAGTACTCTGTCCTGCTGCAACTCTTTGGACTCAGTTCCTTGATCTCTGCAACTCTCTCTTGTTCTGCACTCTCTACTCTTCAGTCTCTCTCGATGCTGGCTGTCCCTCAATGTTTGCTACCTCAATGTCCTCTCAATATCTGCTTCTGAATCCTGCTGCTCTCAATTCTGCTGCTTTCTGTTCTCGACTCTCTTTTTATACAGTCCTAGCAGGCATCTGATTGACTACAACTCAGTGCACAAACCACTGGGTCTGGTTTTAGCAACTCCACTTAGGGCCCTGAGGGCTTCACATACATATCAACTTAACTAGCAAAAGGTGTGGGCCTAGAGTCTCACACCTAGTTAATGAGAGGGTGTGAGCCTACCTCTAATCAGGCCTCCCTTTGTTGGCCCCACCTGAGGCCTATTCAATGGGCTGGAAAGAGTTTTCACTTACTGATTAGCCTCACAATTATGTATGATCTTTTCGAGATTTTGCTGTAATCTCCCTGCAGCTATTTTATTTAAAAATTTTTTATCCATATTCATTAAGGAAATTGGTCAATGGTGTCCCTGTTTTTGCTCTCCTTGGGTTTGGTAGCAAAGACATATTTGTGTCATAAAAATAATTTGGTAATGTGGTGTTAATGTGATCAAAGATATTCCCAGCCCATTGAATAGGACTTACACCATTTACTTACTAGGTTGAGGCGCCAGGCCTACACTCTTTTGCTAATTAGGCCATGAGAGGTGTGAAACCCTCAAGGCCCCAAGGAGAGGTGCTAAAACTAGAGCCAATTGTTTATAGGAAGGCCCTGGGCGGGGAAGGGATGAGGAGGGGGAAGTTGCAGGATGGCTTGGCTCCTTGCTGTAATACTTTGTTATAATTTTTTTGCTACATTGAGGCGGGCTTACTCCTTTTGGAATATAATTGATATCATACAGAATTGGAATTACTGGTGCTGGTATTGGATTCTCTCATGTCTAAATAAATGTTATACTTTCTCTGCCTTCTACTTAGAGAATTTCTTATATTTTGCAATTCTGAATCATACAGGTATGTTCATAGTCATCCTTGAGGTCATGAATCTTGCCTTACTGATATAATTATGACCAAGTAGACTTTATGCCAGCAATTCCAGCCTGGTTCAATATTAGGAAAGCTGTCAGAATAATTGGCCATATCAATAACCAAAGCAACAAAAATCATATGATTACGTCAACAAATGGAGAAAAATCTTTGACAAAATATAACATTCATATCTATTAGAAAACACAAGAATAAATGGAACCTTTTGTAAAATGGTAAGCATATCTATCTCAAATTAAGAGCAAGCATTATCTGTAATGGAGATAAAAATAAAGCATTCACAGTAACATCCGTGGTGAAACAAGGATGTGTATTTTCATCACTATTATACAATATTGTACTAGTAATGCTAGCTATAGCAATAAGACTAGAAAAAGACATTGAAAGAATAAAATAGGTCATGAGTGGGAAAAGACTATCACTCTTTGCAGATACGATATTATGACATTCTTAGAGAACTAGAGAATGAGCTAAAAAAACTAGTTAAAATAATTAACACCTTTAGCAAAATTTCAGGATACAAAATAACTTACATGAATCATTAGCAACTCTGTATCCTACAAACAATATTCAGCAGCAAGAAAACATAGAGAAATTCCATTTAAAACAATGGGAGACAATATAAAACATTTGGGAGTCTACCTGCCAAGATAAACCCAGGAGATATATGAACACAATCATAGAACATTTTTCAGACAAATAAAGATATAAAAAATTTGAGAAATATTAATTGCTCATGGCCAAATGAATATAATAAAAAAAATTCTACCTAAGTTAATTTACTTATTCAATGGCATACCAATCATTTTTTATAGAGCTAGAAAAAAATAACAATTCTTCTCAAGAAAACAAAAGGTCAGGAATATGAAGGAATCAATGAAAAAAATGTCAAGGAAGGCAACCCAGAGGTTCCACATTTCAAACTATATTACAAAGCAGCAATCTCCAATGCAATTTTGTACTGTCTAAAAAATAAAGTGATGGGTCAGTGGAATAGATTAAGCATACAACGCCACATAGTACATGACCAGTGGTGGGATTCAAATAAATTGACAACCAGTTCTCTGCCCTAATGACCATTTTAAGTATACAAAAAGATATACCAAAGGGTATTTTAATATTTCATGCATTTAATACACAAATAAGAACAATAAAAGAGGTACACAAAACTAGATTATGTTATAAGAAAGAGTTTTAAACATTAATGAAAAAAATATCAAATAATACCCCCCAAAAAATGTATCCTTACAGCAGCCAACGTTGGAATATATGCAGAACCAAAACTCATTCTACCTATTCTAATTCTTTTTTTCCTTCTACTTCCATGGCTTCTGAAATGGGCAATAAGATAACCCTTGAAATCTATATCTCCATTGGTTCATTGTGTCCTAGCTTCCTATTGGTTTTGCCATTCAGGGAACACCAGCACACTCAAAATATCTTGGGGGAATTTTGGGCATAACACAAAGTGGAAACAAATGATAGCTTGTCACCCCCCAGGTTGTTCGGCACTTTTTCTCTTTACGTTATATGTTTGTTTACTGAAGTAACAAAAATGTAGCATTTCATCAAAGGTATAATGAGTTTTAAGAAATAAATAAATAAATAAATATTATAAGCATAGTTATGTCAATTTTTTTTCACCAATAGATAGAATGAACATTACCACAGCACTTAGAAAATGCTATTGTGCAGATGAATGTTGAAAAAGAGTAAGGAATGTAAATTTGTGATTTCCACATTGGGCAGCTGCCCAGATGCCCAACTTAGAGAGAGCTATGATTACAAGCACCATTTCAACAACCAGATTATTGAAGTCAACATAAAATTAGTTATTGGTTCTGCCAAAAGTGGTGCGAACCAGCTGAATCCAACAACCGTACATGACCATTGTAATCTCGTGTTTGTTAAATCCAAAGACCCTAGCTTTGGGGGTAATATCTTAACATTTGAGAAAAATTTCTGGGAAAGCCAGAAAGCAGTTTGGCAGAAACTAGGCATAGACCTACATTTCACACTGTTTAACAAGATAAGGTCAAAATGGATAAATGATTTAAACATAAAGAATGATGTCATAAGTAAATTAAGGGAGCATGGAAAAGTGAACCTGTCAGCTTTATGGACAAGGGAAGAGTTTATGACCAAACAAGAGACAGAAAGGATCATAAGATATAAAATACATAATTTTGATTAAATAAAATTAAAAGGCTTTTGTACAAATGAAGTTAATGCTGCCAAAATGAGAAGAAAAACAGAGAACTGAAGAAAAAAATTAAAATAAGTTTCTCTGATAGAGGTTTCATTTCTCCATTTTTTCCATTTTTGCTTTTACCTCCCTAATTTGGTTTTTAAAGTCCTCCTTGAGTTCTTTCAGGAATGCTTTTTGGTCTGGAGACCAGTTCAATTTCCCTTTTGAGGCTTCAGATGTAGGTGTAGTGTCCATGCTGACCTCTTCTGAATTGGTATTTTGGTCTTCCCTGTCTCCATAATACTTCTTGCTATTCTTTATCATGGTGTCTTTTTTTTCCTCCTGGTTTCTGAACTAGATCTCTGCTTCTGGGCCTTATGGGGCTCTGTCCCAAGTTTCTTTTGTTGGGATCTAGCTTCATGTGCTATGGCCTCTGGTTTCATGAGGTGTGGGGGAGGGGTGGTCTGGCTGCTGGGAGTCTCCTCTTCCCAAGGACTGTTCTACAGCATGGGTGGGCTCAGCTCTTGTCTGTGCTCGAGTTGGCCACTTCCTCTGCCTGTACAAAGCCACATCTGGGGTCCTGGCATTGACATTTGTTAGCTCCACCCCCCACCCCAGGGCTTAGTTACTCTCATTCTGCTGAGGTGAGGGCTGCTGGGATACCTCTCTTCTTGCACTAGTCTGCTGCTGCCACCACAAGAAGGGCCCTCTCCCCAACTTTTGTCAGTACTGAAGTCCCCCTTCTGGCTCCTCTGTTTCTCCTGAGGTAGTATTCTCTGGGTTTATTCAAGGGAGGGATGAGAGCCATTTTACCTGGCCATCATAGCTCCCAGGAGTTGAAGAAGGCAAGTTTCAAACCTTTAGACTGTGGGTTGGAGGCCTCCTGGCTAGCTGCTCCCATAGTCACAGGTTCTGTGTTGGTATCTCCCATAGCTCTGACAGACTCCCGTCCTGGGCTGAGAGGCCCAGGGCTCAATCCTGGTTGTAGCCTGTACTTCTACCCTTAGCCTATTCCTGCTCTGGTGTTTTGCTCACCCAGCACTCTCCCAGACTGGCACATTGGCTGGATTCCTCTGCTGTTCCCAGTTGGTTTGATCTGGTGCTCTTGCATGTGCCCAGAGCTCCTGCCCCTCTTAGTCTACTAGTAGCTTCTAACTCTCTCAAATCAGCTCAGATTCACTTTTTTAGATGTATCTGACAGAATTTCTGAGAGAGTTCCCATAGTTCCTTCCTTTCACAGCACCATCTAGAGGTTTCATTTCTCCAATCTATACAGAATTTAACCTAATTTGTAAAAATAAGAGCCATTCCTCAGTTGATAAAATGCCAAATGATATGAACACGAAGTTTTCAGAAAAAGAAGTCAAAGATGTCACTAATCAATTGAAAAAAAAAACCCTACATCAGGTATGACTAGATATATGCAGATTAAAATAATTCTGAGGTACCACTCCACACCTATCAACTTGGCTAACATGACAGATAACCAAAACGACATACTGGAGAGGATGTGGAAAATTGGGACACTAACGCACTGTTGCTAGATTTGTGAATTAGTTCAAGTATTCTGGAGAACAATTTAGAACTATGCTCAAGAACTATAAAACTGCATATTCTTTGAACCAACAATACCACTGTAGGCTCTATATCCCAAAGAGATTGAAAAAATAAAGAAAAGGAACTATTTATACATTTCTTTTAACAACTCATTTTGTGGTGCCAAAGAATTGGAATTCAACAGGATTCCTATCAATTGGGGAATAGCTGAACAAATCATGATATATGCTTGTGATGAAATGTTACTGTATTATAAGAAATGATGAGCAGAATGTTTTCAGAAAAACCTGGAAAAAAAAAAAACCTTATATGAACTCATGAAAAGTGAAGTGAGTAGAACCCGGAAAATATTGTACAGAGTAATAGCAATGTGGTAAGTACAATCACCTGTGGAAGACAGTTATTCTGACAAAGACAATAATTCAAAACAATTACAATGGATCCATATTGAAAAATGCTAACTGCCTCCAGAGAGAGAACCAATGAACTCTAAATGCAGGTTAAATTATACTTTTTTTCTTTATTTTTCTTGGGGTTTTGTCTATATTTTATTATAGAAATATCTTTTGCACAATTTCACATGTATAATCAACATTAAATTACTTGCTTTCTCAAGGGGGGGAATGATTAAGAGGGTGGGAGAGAATTCAGAACTCACTTTAAAAATAATTGTTAAAAAATTTTCCATGTAATTTGGAAACATTTTAATGAAAGAAATTGAAATATTTTTTTAAAAAAATAAAATATTAACCAATATAAGATAATTGATATCATAAGTAAGCTGAAAAGTCAAATAAAACCTTAACCAAGAAACACTTGATCTCCTTTCCAAGCTAAGAGACAGGACAGTCAAAGGCAACATGAGTATAAAATGCAAATTCATAACAAAGGTATTATGGAAGTAAGATTGTGAACAATCACAAAATATTGAAAACCAAGGGTGGCAATAACAAACCTGTAATAAACTTGACATGAGAATTACAAGTCGGGTCATCTCAAGGGCTTCTATAAATGAAACTGGAAATATGATAGATATGAAATGGAATAGAAAGACAAAATTATGGAGATAGAAAACCAAACATGTCAAAGATATGTTAGAGATATCTGCCAAGTTTTTCTGTG
This sequence comes from Trichosurus vulpecula, assembly GCF_011100635.1. Taxonomy (NCBI): domain Eukaryota; kingdom Metazoa; phylum Chordata; class Mammalia; order Diprotodontia; family Phalangeridae; genus Trichosurus; species Trichosurus vulpecula. Next base: position 142,148,702 of record NC_050576.1, on the reverse strand, counting down.
CCTATCCATTTTAAAACTTTTGGATTATGATATTTCAGTACCACATGTATAATATGAGGAAATAGAAAGAACACCAATGAAAGATGAAATCAAGAAGAGCAGCTGAACTGACCAAAGGCTGTAGGTTTCAAAGCTGAAACGTGCAAACATATAAATGAAGGGGTTAGTTTCAAGATGTCTGAAAAAAAGAAAATTTCTCCTAAAATGGCCAAGATACATACACTCACAAGGGGAGTGTTCCAAATAAGACCTAAGTTATTTTTAATGAGATATTTTCCAACTTAACTAAGTGTACAAGCCAAACCCATTGATTTTATTGTGTGTAAACTTCATTCTCTTCTTGATACAGAAAATGAAGACAGCTCTTTCCCTTCTACTATAGAATGGTACCATTCTACTCCTCATGATTGTTCAGAGATTATTCAGAGTTCCCAATTTCCTGGGTTCAACCCCTTGTTCTAACACTACCTGTGGGAGCATGTGAAAGTCACAACTTCTCTGGGTCTCAGTTTTCTCATCTGTAAAATGACTAGATGTCTGCCAACATCTCTTCCAACTCCAAATATATGATTCTATGATTTGTTTATTTATATGAATGTGTGGAAAACAAAGTAAGTCAAATCAAAACACTTTTAGTCTATAATAATGTGAATGAAAACATTAAAAAGTAACTGAATTCTGATTATTTGCAATGAGGAATCGTGGTAGCAAAGAAAAGATGACGTCAGATAGTTCTCTCTTCTTGCTAATGAGATGCTGGACAATGGCTGCAGATTTGCCTTATCTTGTGTGGATACAGGCCTCCACCATACTTGTAGGTGAGCTCCATTCCCACAATCATCTCTAACTCTTCCAGAGTAGAAACTTGCAATCTGCCCCTGAACTAAGCTGTGCTTCTATAGGCAGCATTTGCTTTTGCTTGCCTCTGCATTTTTTTTTGGATGGGGGAAGGCAGGGCAATTGGGGTTAAGTGACTTGCCCAAGGTCACACAGCTAGTAAGTCTGTCAAGTATCTGAGGCTGGATTTGAACTCAGGTGCTCCTGACTCCAGGGCTGGTGCTCTGCTCACTGCACCACCTAGCTGCCCCCATTGCCTCTGCATTTCTAAGCCATTCCCATGCCATGCTGTTTATATTCACCTACCCTATTCCCTGATAAAATAAGGCAGGAATATACCATACCTAGTCATGACTTAGTATCCAGAAGGAGTTGGAATATTCCACTATGAGTCCTTGCCTCCAGATGGAGTCAGCATATGGCCTGGTTAGCAATCACAGCCACAGTGATAATCTGGAACTTCTCAAGTTCTTGAAGGAAGTCCCTTTCATTATGCAATGAAGCCATTTCTTTTGAGAAAAGGGACAGGTCTAGGTAGGACAAACCAAAAACTTTGGAATACGCCTGAGGTTGGAAATCTAAGAATATCTAACACCAGATTAGGAACCTTGGAATATCCTCTTTGTCAATGAATAAGTTTAGAGAATTCTTTGTGCAATCCATAGGTAAGTTAACTAATACTTACTACTATCTGTGAATTTTCTCCTACAAGCAGTAATTTCACTTTGAATTCTCACCATCTCTTTAAACATATGTTGCAACTATCATAGTAGCTCTGCAATTTCTAGACCTTCTAGACTGGGGAGTTCAGTGTACATCCAGAACATTGTCCACTGCAATAAGTTTATGGATTCAGTAATATTTTTGTACCCCTACAAGAAACTGACAAGTGATAATAATTAGGGCATTTATCAAAACTAAATAAGAAAATAAAATCCCCTCTTAGGTGAAAGAAAGCTCACCACCTGACACATAGTGGATGCTTGATAAATGTTCGTTGATGATTGATTGATCGGTTGAAAGAAGGCTGAAAGATTGAACCCAAGACCATTCTGGTTTAAAGAATTTCAGTTTCTCAAAATTACAAAACTTTGGTGGCTAAGATGGGACAGGTGACCAAATGTGTGACTTAAGAGTTCAAAAGAGAGAAATTAAGGCTAAAAGACGAAAGAAATATACAGGGAGTGTCAGCAAGTTGACTATTTGCTTCAGTCTATCTCCCTAGAGCATCATCTTTTCGTGACACTTTTGACAATGTAACCTGAGTCTGAAAGCCCATTGAATTGCTCCTCACTGGTGGAGTTCAGTGCCAACACCTGCATGGGGATGGGGGGTAGAGTTGGTGAGACCAGGAGAATGGAAAGATTGGATCTGTTCAGTTTCTTTGACCTCTGCAGTCCCTTTGGATGTTTCTGGCTTCCAGTGTCAAGAGAAGATGGATGATGCCTACCCCACTTCAGACTGCTAAAGGGAAGAAAAGACTGAAACTGACATGAGAAAAGCTGCTATTTTTCATCATGTCCCTTCCACTAGCTTCCTACACTAGAGACTTCATGGAATTTTCTCCTTGAGTGAGATCTGGGACTTTCTCTCTTAGTTGAGCTGTTACCTCACTCCCAAGAAGAGAGCTTCTTTAATATGTATTGTATGTTATGTATTCTCCTATGCTTATTTTCTTGAATTTCTGTCTTGCTATCGACTTGGGTAAATGGGTTTCTTATCTATTTATTGGGTTATTTCTATATATTATGTACTGGTCTTAGGTATGAAGGGTATATATCCAAGGGTTCCTTGGATATAAAATTAGGGGCATTGTTTTCTTAATTGATGTGTAGTAATCAGAAGGTTAGCTTGAATGTGAAAACTACATCTAATAATATGAAAGGGGACAGATAAATAAAATTGTACCTCTTCTGCCTCTGGCCAGTCTCCTGATTTCTCTACTAGCAGGAATTAAAATCTCACTCAGGATAGTATGGGGAGGCAATGATATATATATATATATATAGATAGATAGATAGATAGATAGATAGATAGATACAGATATAGATACAGATATAGATAGATAGATAGATAGACAGATATAGATATAGATATGTGTGTGTGCATACACATACATATATTCATATATATATATATATATGTATATATATATATTCACATATATAAGGAGAGTAATAGATCCATACTAGCCTCCCTTTGAACTTAATTGAGATACCCTGTGCCACATATGAGGACATAGCTTTGTTATACATGACAGCTCCCCTACAACCACATGTGAAAATAGTCATGGCCTGGACCCATCATCCTCTTCTAGATACAGCTTTGCCAGTATGGTCACATGCTTGGATACTAGGAACATATTTCAGGCCAAAAAAGAAAGATTTTCAGAAATTACAGAATAGCAGTAAACATATATTGAGTGCCTAATCATATTTGACAACATAAATATTACTCATATGGCTCAGTCTTAGTTGAAATGTATAAATAGTTGATATTGTAGACAGCATACTATTTAATCATGGACCACATCCAGTCATTCTGACCTACGTTTAGCCACTGGACTCCAATGGCTCTGGAGGAAAGAATGAGGCTGATGACTTTGCATAACCCTGCCTCACATAAATCCAATTCATTTGTAAGTCAAGACATCACTTGGTCCTCTTCAAGAATAAGGGAAGAAAAACAACAGTTGTTAGTCTTGGAGTTCTGTTTTAAATACATTTTAAAGTTGAAAAGCTATGCCCTACAAGAGGGGAAGGGAAAAGGGGATGGGAGGGGAGTGGGTTGACAGAAGGGAGGGCTGACTGGGGAACAGGGCAACCAGAATATACGCCATCTTGGAGTGGGGGGGGGGAGGGTAGAAATGGGGAGAAAATTTGTAATTCAAACTCTTGTGAAAACCAATGCTGAAAACTAAATATGTTAAATAAATAAATTAAAGTTGAAAAGCTAGAATATTAATCACAGTTTTATTTTAATATTTCTAGTACCCTAACTTCTTACTGTAAATAATATTTTTAAAAAATCCTTCCCTCCCCCACCAAAGACAGTAGTTTTAAAGTAGTAATAAACTACCTGCAGCCAACCTCATGACTTGTCTCAAGGTAAAAAATAGAATAGAATATCTAGGTTTATTCGAACAATTTTTGAACTTCCACACCTTCCCCTCCCCCCATTTAGCTAGCTAGTGTCGCTATTGTGTATAGAATTTGGGGGAGCTAAAGGCAAACAGATGTTATCAGTGTTCCTCCCATGTTCTCTGCTAACTTTGATGAAAACTCAACTAGGATCAAATTATCTTCATTTGCATACTACATACAAAATGGATATCCTCTCTATATTAAATGTGTATATGTGCAAATCTTTCCCAAAGAGAAGCAATGACATCATAGGTGTTTTCTTGACTTGCATGTGAATTGGATTTAAATTGGCAGAGCCACACGAAGTCCTCAGCCACAATCACAGAGTACCTTATGGTAAGGGTTCTTAGTCTCTTTTAAGTCTGATCATATATGTGTGTATATTTCAGCATATACATATGAAAATGCACATGCATATATGTATTATATGAGATGTTTATGTATGTGTATAGTGTATATGTATACACATATACATATCGATCTATGTGCTTATGCATATGTTATCTTTTCCACTAGAATGCAATCTCCTTGAGGGCAAGGAATGTTTCACTTTTGAACATGTATCCCCAGTTAGTCTCTCAATCAATCAATCAACAAGCATTTATTAGGTGCTGATTATATGACAGGCATTGTGCTAACTATAGGAAATACAGGGAAAGTCAAAAACACAAGGAAATACAATGGTCACTGCCCCAAAGGAGCTAATATTATAATGGGAGACCCCCATACACATAGCACCAATGAACGCTGGCAAAATGCAAAAAGGGCATCAGGAGTGGAAAAAGTTTAAAAAGCTCTGCACTAGAGCATGGTTAATATGTAAGGGAGCAAAGTGCAAGAATATTGGAAAGGTAGGAGGGGGACAGTTCATGAAGGTCTTTCAATGCCAAAGACAGGCTTTTCTATCAGATTCTGGGGGTAATAGGGAGTCCCTGGAGACTATTAAATGGCAGGGGGTGTGTGACATGATCTTGCCTGTACTTTAAGAAGATCATTTTCTGGCATCTGAGTGGATCACTGACTCGAGTGGGGAGAGGCTTAAGACAAGACCAATCCACAGGTTATTTGCTATAGGGTATACATGAAGTGATAATGCCCTGCACCTGGGAGGCTTCTTTGTGAGTGGAGAGATGGTGATATAAATGGGAGAGAAAGGTGTGATCCTCAGTGCTTATCATAGTGCCTGGTACAAAGTAAGCACCTGATAAAAGCATATTTTCACTTGATTCCCAGCCAGTAGCCCTCACAACCTTTTAGAAGGAAGCCAGTAGGGCACTGGGTTGACTAAATTTCCTTCAAAAAAATTCACAGAGTAAGAGCCTTGGACAAACCTGAAGTGACTGTGCCAGAAAAGATGTCAAGAACTAAAGGAGAACAATAACACTACTGTGGCTCTGCTTCACACAAATAAAGGGACAAAATGGGGCAAGAAGGATAAAGGCCTGCCTAGGCTGCCAATCTATCCTAAGGAAAGGAGAATGCTGAACAGAGAGCTGTCCCTGCCCTGGGGATTTGCCCACCACAGAGGAGAGAACCCAAAGAAGAAATCTAGAGAAGGAATGTGTCTTGGCTGCTACTCCAGCCCCTAGAAAAGCAGCTGCCTCAGGGAGACAGTGTGGCCCCTGGGGGGTAGGGGTGGGAGGCAGACAGATAATAGCTGCACAGCCACTAGAAAAAAGAAAAGAAATCCTGAGCAAGTCATCCTCTTACTAGAATTTGTATTGCCTGCTTCTCACTGCCTCCTATGATTTAGGGACAAAACCAGAACTGGTCCACTTACCAGCTCTGTGAAGGCTTGAGGGTCCCTGGATGTGCTATCCCTTTTTAATCAAGCAGCATTTCTGATTTCAAGGAGTTCACTCACTTTTAAGTTGAAATACTGGCACACTGTTGGGAAAAGGAAGTTGCTTCCTCAATTCAGTTTCCTGGTTCATCATTATCCCTTTTTTTCAAATAGCTATGTATCTGGATATGTTTTAAGAGGAGAAACACTTCATTATATCCCCACCCCAGTAGTATGTAGGTAAATGTTTAACAACCAGCTCTCTGGACACACACACATACCCTTCCACTCCTTTAAATTTAATCTGCATTACTAACATTTTCTCCATCATTTTCTTAAACTGAGACAATCAAATGATAAATCAAGCCCTGATTTGTAGGTTTTCTGGATTCTAAGGTGTAAATGCTGAGACTGAAACTTTAGCAGTTGGTAATCCAGTTTGCGATGCTTCTAGCAGAGCTCTGCCATACTCCCACCCCCATATAGCTAGGAGGAAAATGAATCAATGGAAAATATATAGTAACTTCTTAACTGGAATGGAGAGATAGAAGAAAGCAGGCTTAGCAAGAGACAAAAAATTCAGATCTAAAAAAGGGAATACAATCTTTCACTAAATTTAATATTCATTCTTTACCAGCTTTATTATCCTCCAGTCATAATAGAGATGATGACTATTTTTGTTATGATAACTATTACTTGTTCTACCTTTGTGCAGCCTCCAGTTCCAACAGGAATAAAAAAGAACTCTCTTTCCTTGAATATACATAAAAACTAGTTTCCATAATGGCAAGTACTTTTTATATTCTATTTAATCATCTTCATTGGAGAATCACTTTCTCAATCACTTTGTGTAAAACTAAAAAAATATAAAAGGTTCTAGAAGACACTAATTGGTCAATATCCACCTATTTTTCCATTATTACATACAAATGCTGAACTACCTAAAATAAAATCCTAGAGTTTAATGGTACTCTACAAATGGCTGGCAGAAAGTGCTTCAAAATTAAACCGGCCTCTGAAGCTATTGTTACATGTAACAGGACAGAAATTTTCTTTATTTTTGTTTTCAAACAATTGTTCCTCTTTCAAGAAGTCTAATGAATATCCCATATGTAGTGGAGAAGGAGTGAAAAATAATTCTGAATTCTAAAAACTGCATCCTGCACCTAACCCAAAGAAGCCATAGTCTCAGTGCCTTCACTACGTGGTGCAGTGGATAAATCACCAGACCTGGAATCAAAAAGACCTGAGTTCAGATCTAGCCTCAGACACTTACTAGCTATGTGACCCTGGACAAGTCACTTAACCTTATTTGCCTTCATTTCCTCATCTGTAACACAAGCTAGAGAAGGAAATGGTAAACCACTCTAGTATCTTTACCAAGAAAACCCCAAATGGGGTCACGAAGAGTTGGTCATGACTGAAACAACTGAACAATAACAAAAAAGCTAAAATTATGAAGTTGTGATAAGAATGACTGTTTTATAATATACCTCACAGGTCATTGGTAACAATCAAACTCAGCTTACCCTGAGTTTAAAGACAGCACAAAGTTATACGGGGTATGTCAAAATTCCAATAATCACCATCTTTTCCTAATGTTTACAGTGATTTTTCTTTTTCTCTGACAGGACTAGTCATGAGGAAGTTTGTTTTACATGCTTGGATTTCATAAAATAATATCTTCATTGTTGACTTCCTTATTCTTTCTGAAACAGGTCTTTGTGATGTGACTTCATTCAAGTACAACCACTTGTAACTTCTACTTCATTGACTCAAATGTTTGATCTTTAGCTCATTTGGAATACCAGTTATCAAATACTTTTCTGCTCTTCCCAGTAAGAATTCAATTCAGTATATCAAAGTGTCCTCAGAATGGAGTCCAGAATCAAAACAGATATAATGAGGAAAATAATAAATGTTGTATCAATTGCTCACTTGTCAAGCTGAATGGTGCAAACTGAAATCTGTTTCCTTGTTGTGCGTGTGTTTTTATTAACCTGAGAAGTAATCCAGGATGTGGTTCAAACAGGGAGGAAGTCAAACAGGTTAGTGTAAAGGCAGTTTGAACCACAGCAACAATTCTCAACACAGAAGGTGGTAGCAGATGGAAATGTGCAAATAGTTTGGGCAATGATCAGGTGCTCATAGTAGGCGGCACCTAAGCCAGCAATTGGACCAAACTTAACCCTTCCAACCTCAGGCCTGTTCCATGAATATGGAGTGTAAGACTGGCAGGAGAGTAAGGCATATAGACAGAGGTGGACTGGCACCAGCTCAGATCAGCTCAGGAGGCAATTGTTAAATTTTCAGTGTGAGCATTTGCTCTGCTACAAATCAGGAAACCATTTATTGCTTTGGTATTTATCTAAATTCAAGAAAGTAGTGGAGAAAATGTTAATAATGCAGATTAAAAGTGAAAGTGTGTTATGTTTGGGCAAAGCCAGTTATTAAACATTTAATATGCCTAGACAAAATACTTAAAATATAGCATGGCTAAATACTGGTGTAGTCCCCAGTCAATAGCCTTCCAACTAGTAAGAAGACAAGGCTTTCATTTGACCATTCATTGAGAGATCTTTAATACTAAAATGAAGGGAGTTAAGCATAGTTCCATCATCCTAAAGGAGAATTGTTCACAGATGGCTCCCACCACTGGTAGCACCAACTAATCTATGTATTTTCTTATCTGTGTTAGTCTCTGGTCATTCTGTTAAGGAGGAAAGCTAACCCTAACCAAACCTTAGCCCCAACTGAAATAATTTGGATAAGTGAAAGACAAGAATTTGCTGGAATGCTAAGCCAGCAGGGTCTTGACTACTGATGAAAAGTTATATTTAAAAAAAGAAGGAAACAAGGCTCATTTACACACACACACACACACACACACACACACACACACACACACACACACAACACACAAATAGTTATACACATTTTCAAAGTCCTAGGACAGGATTGGTAGTCAATGGAAGGGGAAAGAAAGTGTAGCTGAGCTAAGGTAAATAACATCAATAACAGCAAACACAATACAGCATTTCAAGGTTTTTGAAACACTTTACATATATTATCTCATTTGATCTTCACAACAACCCCATAGGGCTCTTATCCCCATTTTACAGATGAGGACACTGAAGCTAAAAAAAGTTAAATGACTTGTACTTTGTCACACAACTAGTATATATCACAGACAGGATTTTAATTCATTTCAAGGACCAAATCTCTATCAACTATATTAGCTAAATTTATAAAAGGACTAGGGGAATATCTTTTTAGGGAAATTGGTACAGATCTCCAAATTAAGAAAGAAAGGCAAATAAGTCTTTCTCTTTGTTCAAAACAATGAAAGTAGCTGCAGGTCCTAGGGGGCAAAAACTTCTTGAATATGTTGCACAGTTTTATATTAGAGATTACATAGAGTGAAACAAGACTATCTACCATTGTTGCATTAATTTAGTTACTATAAACCAAAGGGGATAATTTTGGGATTGAAAGGCAGGCAGAGCCCTTGACTGAAATAACCACAGTGACAGAACTGATGATCATATAACAGGAAAGTGTTAACTTGCCAATTAGAATTACAGCATTTCCGTGGCATCTCCATTTGGCGAAATAATGCATAAAGAAAAATAGGAGAATGTATCTTTATTCTACTTTCAAAAGAAGAATTTAATTTGCCCATCTAGTGGGAGATGATGAGGATTTATGTACCTAATGGCTTTGCTATAAAGGCCACGGCATTATTAAAAATGGTCGGAAATGGAGTATTCCTGACCTGAAATCAATATTTCATACATTATTTTGGTGTCCACAGATAAGATTGAACAAGTGATAGGTAACAGTTCCTATCAAATTGATTATATGGTCCATAAAAACATTTTAAAAATTAAAAAAAAACATAAAAAGTATACATATTTAAATGGTTTTTGTTTTTGTTTTTCACCTCCTTGCTAGAAATGCCCTTTACTGAGTTCCTAGTTGTTAGGACTCCTATTGAAATAATGTCACAATATTTTATATATTTTGTATATGCTTATGTGTACATATTATCTCCCCAATTGAACAGAGAGTCTTTGATGCCGGGGACTATTATAATTTTGTCTTTGTATCCCTGTCTGGCATGTAGTCTGGCATACGGATTTTGCTTAATAAATGCTGACTGAATTGAAGTGACCTAATAAAGAAAGAGGTGGAGATCTTCAGGCTTGGAGTATTGCGTATATGGTCAGTCAGATGTGGTCACTGTTGACTTTTTAAGGAAACAGAGCTCATTGAGCTAGGGTATATCCATAAATAACAGTGACATAAAAACAAAAAGTAACAATAAAACTTTAAAATAGAAACACCACTATAGTTTATGCAGCTCTTGGAAATCTTGTCTCTATTCTCCCTATTTAACAAACATTGTTTGTTCATATGAACTTGGGTCATAGCACTCTTTATTACTTCACAAAGGTACCTTTGGTCCACTTCCACTTTCTAGCTAATTAAATGTAAATATTGTTTCAAAATGTAAGCCATTGGCAGTAGGTGTTATTTTTTCACCTTTTTATCTACAAGCACTCTTCCTTGCAGTAAGGGAGTACAATAGTTTGTTCCCATCTACTTAGCCTCTAGTTGCCAGAAACCTGGTGCATTTGCCTAGAAGTGACTATTATCTAAAGTCACCAATAGTCACTTTGCTCCTGAAGGAGATGAAAGGTTTGGAGTAGACATACTGTAACCTTAAAGCTACTCCAGGCTAATTAAGGGGCAAAAGCACAGGTACATGAAATTACTTAGAATCATTAAAAAGAAATATTTCAATAAGTGCAGATTAACATACTAAAATTTGATCACATGAGGATACAGACTCTATGTAAAGGAAGGCAGTAATTTAAAGCTAAGTTTTGAAGAATTGTGGGATTTAGCACTGGAAAAAGACCTGAAAATTCAACGTCTGTCTCACTTTATAGATGAATCTACTGAGAAACCAAAGCGATTAAGCCAATATAGGAAGGATAGAAGAAAGGAAGAGAGGGAGAGAGGGAGGGAGGAAGGAAGGAAGGTAGGCGTTTTATTGTTTCTTAATGACTGTCAAAAAATTGAAGGGTTTATTTCTATATTGGATGGTAAGTTAGACTGAGGTCCCTTCCAACTAAAAGACTGCATTTTCTATGATATTCTTTCTAGAAATTTTCACAACAGGTAGTGAAGCAGGAAATAAAAAAAAAACTCTATTTTTTTATTTGATGTGCTGTTATTTTGAAAAATTAAATAAATGAGAAATTGTCATACAATATAAAATACTAAAGCAAGATATTATTAAAAAAAGTTCCTTCCATATGCCAGTGAGTCAGGTGGCAGGCTTTGCTTTTAATAAAATGGTAGGACTAATAGTATTTAAACAATTTATTCCCCAAAGGCTATTTGTTTTGTTTCTTAGAAAACAGTAAAGTCCTTTATGAAACAACATAACTAAGAAATATCCTACCTGTAAAACCAAAATCTAGGAAACAGAATATGCACAGTAATTTTTTTTATTGTTTGAGTACTCTTAAAAAACAATGCTCTCCTCAATTAACCTCTCTTACCAACCACAAAGGAAAGAAAAGAGGTGACCTTTCTAGTATAAATAGTGTTCTGTGCTTCACTAAATCAACAAGTATGTATTTCCAAGACTTAAGTCATTCTATTCTATTCAAACAACCTGACTCCTGCTATGAGGAAAGCAAATTGTAAGCAAGAGATTGATATATGTGCAATTTTATATATGTTTATGCATGTATACATAAATATATAAATTCATATATATGTACATAGACATATTATATATGTGCATACACACATATATATGTGTGTGTATATGTATGTATATATGTGTATGTGTTTGTGTGTGTGTGTGTGTGTGTATGAGATAGAGACAGAAAGAAGTAACTTGTATAGTGGATAAAGATCAAACTTCAAAGGCCAGAAGATCTGTGTTCAAGTCTTACATCTGAAACACCCTGATTCTGTGAACCTATTCACTTAAATGAAGTTACCTTTCAGTGTCTCAGGTAACACTCAAAGTTTCTTATTCTCATAATTCTCTATACCAAATAGATATGTTGTTGTTCAGTCATTTCAGTTGAGGTAAAATTGTCTGTTATTTCCCTCTCCAGCTCATTTTATAGATAAGAAAATGGAGGCAACAAGAGTTAAGCCCATAGCGACACAACTAATAAGTTGGTGTCTGAGGCTGGATTTGAACTCAAGAGGAAGAGTTTTCCTGTCTCCAGACCTAGCACTCTATCCACTGCACTACCAAGTATATATGTGTGTATATATATATATATATATATATATATATATATATATATATATATATATATATGTATATGTATATGTATATATATAATATATATGTATATGTATATATATAATATATATGTATATGTATATATATAATATATATGTATATATGTATATGTATATATATATATACATATATATATATATATATATGTGTGACAGAGAGAGACAGAGAGATAGAGAGAGAGATGCACTAGGTGAAAAAGTGGATAGAGAATAGAGAGCTGGTCTCAAAGTCTAGAAGAACTGAATTCAACTGCTCTCTCTGTTGTTGTTTGTCCTTCCTTCTCGAAGAGGATCATCAGGAAGATGATTCCATGACTTGCAAGTCAATTAGATTTAACAGAGGGAGGACTGTGCAAAATCGCCAGCCTTTGGAGCCATCTGGGTCCAGTGGGAAGATATAGATCACAATGACCGGAGATGGCATCAAACCTCAGCAAGTCATTTAGCCAATCACTGTTGTAATAAACTCTCTAGGACTATACATTGTAAAGAAGGTGCTCAATTGCATTAGGAGTTTCTTCATCTACTAGTTAATATCAATGAAATGACAGCTCTCAGATCTAGTGTCTTCTCTCTCATTCTCTCTCTCTCTCTCTCTCTCTCTCTCTCTCTCTCTCTCTCTCTCTCTTCTCTCTCTGTCTCTGTCTCTTCACACATAACATGCATACATACACACAGAGTTTAAAATCTTGCTGCTGTTTGTCCTTCATTCTCAAAGAGGACCATGACATCAGGGAGGTGATGCCATGGCATGCAAGTGAATTGGATTTGAATGAGGGAGGGCTGTGCAAAGAAACCATCCTCACTTTTACCTCCAGAGCCATCTGGGGCCAGTGGCCAGATATAGATCAGGACAACTGGAAATGGTTCAGCATTTAAGATCTTAGTGTCAGTAAAAAGTATGCTCACTCAAATAATGTATCTTGTGAAACAAGGCCATTTATAATATGTTTCAATAGTAAAATTTTCAATATGATTCTTACCTAAAAGCCATTTCCTATCAATGCATACCATAATCTGTTTTCCGGTCCTCAAGATTGCTACTTCTTCACTAAAAAAAATTGGGCACAACGAAAAGTACTTGACTGGAAAAGAAAAGAGCAGAGAAGTCATCCTTGTCCTGCAGCTTAAAGTGTTGTGATCTAATTTACTTCTGTGGGCTTCTATTTTTTCATCTTTAAAACAAAGGGTCAGAGAAAAGCAATACCTAAGTGCTTTACAAATATGTAACTTGAATCTCAGAACAATTTTGGGAATTATATGCCATTATTTTCCTCATTTTACAAATGAGGAAACTGAGGCAAACAGAGGTTAAGTGACCCAAAGTTAAGTAACTTACCCAGGGTTATGCAGGTAGTAACTATCTATTCACCCTGACTACACACCTGCACTCTATCTTCCCACAGTTTTTGATACACAGTACCTTCTCCACTCTCTTGGTCATCTCTCCTCTCTTACTAGAAGATTGGGGGTTGGGGAGGGTGCCGAATTCCACCCAATGCCTTCCTTTCTTGAGGGCTGAGATCTGAACTTTCCAAGCAACGCTCCACTTTCTAACAACATTCTACTTGATTCTGATTCCACGTAACCTCATACACTTGATCCCCCTAATTCTCTTTCAGCTTCCTTTTGTATATTGTTTTCCCCTATTACATTGTAAACTCGTTGAGGGCAGGGATCATCTTCCTCATTTCTATCCCCACCCAAATCCAGATTTCATAACTATGAAGTCTATTTGTACTTTCAACTACACCTTGCTTTGGTAGTAGGAAAATTGGTACCTATTAAATAAAAATGTTGCTTTATGATTTTCTGTCAATTTTATTTAGCTAGAGTTATTCCTATCTCAAGTTATTGGAGATACTAGTTATTTGAGTACAAAGCAAACTGATCTAAAAATAACCATTGGAGACGTAAAAAATAAGATAATTTCTTCCTGAATGACTTGCTTTCTTTAAAGTGTTATTTTTCAATGATTCTATCAATGTGTAAATTCTATATTCTTCTCTGCATTACCTTATATTAATGTATGATCGCATCTGAATGCAAGAGCATGCAAGTTCACTAGCCAAAGTCACAGAATATTCTCCTAAAGCAGCTGACAGAAACCTTATCAAAGTAAACTAGCAAGTCCTGGCACTGCTGTGAGTTTACGTAAGAGGAGGCTGAAGTGTACAATCAATTGATATGCCAAATCAGGTAAGGGATTAGTTCTAGAAACTACACTGGTCTATACAAACAGCATGTGTTTGCTTAGATGTCTGCCTTGATCATTTTCCCCACTCTGTTTTGTCCCTGTGATTCAAAACCTTCAGGCTGATTGATTCCAGGGAGGCAGCCAAATGGGCCATATGAACTTCTTTATAGATCAGTCACCAATGACACACAACCATTAGACATTACTAGATGGTGTTGATCCAGTGGTTTTGATTTACATTTCTTATAATTTTTTTAATTGCCTTCTTAGGTTTTCTTATCATTTACCCACTCTGCATTCTGAAGCTATTGGGACTCCTGGAAATTTTGTCACAGTTAATGTTCTGTCAGCATTTCAACTCTGCAGCTCCAATGGAGTAGAAGGGCTTATTACTAGGGCATTCCATTCACATTGGGTTCAAATTTGACTCAGCTCAGATGCACCTTTGTTCTTAGATTTTTTTTTTCTTTTACTGGTATGTGTATTGGGGAGGAAGTTGGATGACATTTTATTTATTTTAAGTTGTCTTTTTTTTCAGGAGCAGCAAAAGGAAGGATGTTTTCCTGCTTAATCTTTTTTTAGAAACAGATTTCTACAAGCAACAGCCTTTTCATATTTTTTGAATAATCCCCCTTGCAAAAGAAATTATTTAACTTTGAAATGCAGCTGCTGCACACACTTATTAACCACTCTCCAGAGCAATTTTCCACTCTACATTGTGCCCAGTGGTATATACACTATCCTGCAAAAAGCCTGGTCCTCTGCCCAAGTCCATTGAGAAATTTAATGGGTTCTTGGGAGCTGCTAATGAAATATACCTTTTCACAAAACTTTGACCATTTAAAATACCACATGTGACAGTTTTCAAACAGTTAATTTAAAATTGGGTTGTACATCTGAGACCAACCACAGACGGTAAATTTAGCCTTTCAAATTGCCTGTCTATAAGTCATATTTAACATTAAATAGCAAGGTAGGAACACAGAATCCCCAAGTTCTATTCAAGTAACCTTGGTCTCTCCACTTGGGGGATGGTTGAGAGCAGGATATATAAACAGTTACCAAGTGAACCATATATGGTAGAACAAATAGTAGGAAAAGAAATTCTGAAAACCAAGGATCACAAACTTAAAAAAAAGTGTCATGATGACATCTTTCCTTCCATTGGTGGGATGGCAAGCAGGGTGGATTTTTTGCCTATGTTTTTTTTTCTTTAGGAGTGCTTCTCAACACCAAGGCAGTTAAGTACCTTTAATGAGTCTTGCCTTTCAAATGTAATGGCCAGCAAAGTGGACTTTTGTTGTATTTTGTTCTAGAGTGCTTCTCAGCACTAAGGCAATCAAGTGCCTTGATGACTCTTGCTTTTGTTTCAATCCTGAGTCTTTGCTTGAATCAAGAGTCTTTGATGACCTGTTTAAGATAGAGAAAAGCCCTAGCACCCAGGGCCCCACCCTTTTGCTAAGTAGGTGCTAAGCCCCAGGTGCCAGAGAAGTGTATATATCCTCTGACACTGGGTTTTATTTTGAAGGCTCACTCACTGGAAGAGTGTCATGTAATTTGGCCAGAGGAGACTCTGGGTAGCCATTAAGGAGCCCCCCCCCCACTTTGAAAATCCACACATTGGTGCTTCTGTCTCTGGTAACTGTGTGTGTTGTGATGTGGTCAGAGAGATAGATACCTATCTGTTGCTTTCTGTTATTCTTTCTCTTTGTAATCTCTGTATTTTCTCTGAAAGCTCAGGGTGCTGACTTTTTCCTCTGAACTAAGTGAATGACATATGTATGTTTAATTAAAATAAGATTGTTAACCCCTTAAAGTTGCTTTCCTTAGAAAAGAAGATCAAAGAACCTGTGCCAGCAGCCATGCTGTGTGCTGGTGTTACTGGTCTTATAAAGCCACAGTAGGGGCAAGTAGCATTGTTGTTACAATTGGGTAGGAAAGGAGGTAGGGGAAATATGGCACATAGGCCAGTCACTACAAAAATTAAGCAATATGAGGAAACTATAACATGGTTCATTCTGAAAATTAACATTGCCAAAATGGCCCAAGTGCCGTATGTTGCCATCACCTGCTGTGTTTGGAGCAACATATACAAAAACTAGAAGATGCCTGCTATAGAGACTACTCTTTTATTTTTTAATCTAATAATACAATGAAATCATCTTCAAGACTTGGTTGGTCCTAGGAACTAAGGTTCTAACTTCCTCAGCATCCTAAGGCATAAAAGCCTAGCCCATCGAGCTGGAATTCCTAAGGCTTGATAAACACTTCATTGATTAGAGACAACATACCTTTCTGACCAAATGTAACACTGGTTGGCACAAAAGTAAGAGGAGTAGTGCCAAACTTCTCAAACAATCTATTTTTATTGAATAGCCTTCCCATGAATTGCAATCTTTTTATTAAATATTATATGTTATTAACCTCTTCTTTCATTCCAAATTGGAAACTGAACAAGCAGACTAAAACTAAAGCAAAGAAAGTGATCAAGTTTGTGTGCAGAAATCAAAGACAGGGGATGCTCCAGAGACAGAAAAACAGACAAATTTAATGGCCTAGCATTGAAAAAGGTATACACATGTTCAGTATACAGATAAAGATGTATATGAATGTCATTTCACAGCCCTAATACATGGTGATTTGTGTGTGTGTGCGCGTGTGTGAGTGTGTGTGTGTGACTGTGTGTTGGTCCCATGTACCATATCCTGCATGTACTAAGAAAAAGGTGTAATACTATCTATTCATATTCAATTTTTTCCCAGTGGTCTATCATATTTAACTTTTTCTAAAAATCTATTCTGCTCAACTTCTTTTTTATTTATTTTTGGGTTAGATTTATCTAGCTCTGAGAGGGGATATTTGAGGTCCCCCCTTAGTATAGTTCTACTGCCTATTTCCTCTTGTAATTCATTTAACTTTTCTTTAAGAATTTGGCTGCCATAACATTTGGTATATATATGCTTTAATATGGATAGTACTTCATTGTCTCTGGTACCTGTTAACAAAATGACTTTCACTATTTCTCTTTTAATTAGATCTACTTTTGCTTCTGTTTTGTTTAAGATCATGATTGCTATACTTGCTTTTTTTATATCAGCTGGAGTAAAATAGATTCTGCTCCACTCTCTTACCTTTATTCTGTGTGAATCTCTGATTCAAGTGTGTTTCTCATAAAGAAGATACTGTCACATTCTGTTTTTTTAATCTACTTTGCTATCTGCTTCTGTTTGATGGATGAGTTCATCCTATTTAGATTCACAGTTATGACTACTGCATATTTTCTTTTTTAAAAATTAAATTTATTTATTTTTAGTTTTCAACATTCATTTTTATAAGATTTTGAGTTCTAAAAGTTTCCCCTCTCTCCCAAAGGTAGCAGATAATCTGATATGGGTTATACATGTATAAACATATTAAATTTATTTCCACATTAGTCATGTTGTGAAAGAAGAATCAGAACAAAGGAAAAAAAAACAATACAAGAAAGAAAAAAAAGAAAAAAATTGCTTTGATCTGCATCAGACTCCATAGTTCTTTCTCTGGATGTGGATAGCATTTTCCATCATGAGCCTTTGGGAGTTGTCTTAGAACCTTGCATTGCTGAAAAGAGCTAAGTCTATCAAAATTGGCCATCACACAATGTTGCCATTACTATATACAATATTCTTCTGGTTCTGCTCACTTCACTCAGCATCAATCCATGTAAGCATTTCCAGGTTTGTCTGAAATCCACCTGCTCATCATTTCTTACAGCAAAATCGTATTCCATGAAATTCATATACCTCAACTTGTTCAGCCATTCCCAGATTGATGGGCATCCCCTCAATTTCCAATTCTTTGCCACCACAAAAAGATCTACTATAAGTGGTTTTTTTGTACATGTAGGTCCTTTCACCTTTTTGATGATCCTTTTGGGATACAGCCCTAGTAGTGCTATTGCTGGATCAAAGGGCATGCAAAGTTTTGGGCATAGTTCCAAATTGCTCTCCAGAATGGTTGGATCAGTTTACAACTCCACCAACAATACATTCCTGTTGCAATTTTCCCACATCTTCTCCAACATTTATCATTTTCCTGTTTTGTCATGTTAGCCTATTTGATAGGTGTGGTGGGGGGATCTCAGAGTTGTTTGATCTGCATTTATCAAATCAATAGTGATTTAGACCATTTTTTCATATGACTATAGATAGCTTTAATTTCTTCATCTGAAAACTGCCTGATCACATCTTTTGACCATTTATCAATTGAGAAATGACTTCTATTCCTATAAATTTGACTCTATCCTCTATATATTTTAGAAATGAGGCTTTTATCAGAGACACTGGCTGTAAAAAATCCTTTCCCAGCTTTCTGCTTCCCTTCTAATCTTGGTTACATTGACTTTGTTTGTGCAAAACCTTTTAAATTTAATGTAATAAAAATTGTCCATTTTGTGTGTATTTTTTTCCATCCTATTTTTCACTGTTTATTCTTTTCTGTCTCTCCTTTCACCCCATCTCTCCTCAAAAGTGTTTTGCTTCTGTTCATGGACTTTCCTAATTTATCCTCCTTTCTATCAGCCTCCCCCTTTTGTTATAGTCCTCTATTCCTACTTCCTCCACTATAGATTTCTGTAACCACCTGAGTGTGTATTTTGTTCCGTCTTTGAACCAATCTCTATGAAAGTAAAGTTCAAGCAATGTCCACCAACTCACATCTTACTCTCCACTATCAAAGCCCTTCCTTTTGTGCCTCTTTTATGTGAGATAATTTACCCCATTTTACCTCTCCCTTTACTTTTCTCTCATTGCATCTTTCTTTTTCACCATTCATTTAAAAAAATCATCCCATTAGTCTACTTATATATACTAACTACACCTTCTGTGCATACTCCTTCTGACTACCTAGTAATGATAAAGTACTTAAGAGTAACAAGTATCATCTTCCATTTAGGGATACAAACAATTTAGTGATGTTATTAAATCTTTTTTATTATTAAATCTTTTGTTTTCTCTTTCCCATTTTTTTTTGTTTCTCTTGGGTCTTGTATTTGAAAATCAAATTTTCTTTTAAGGTCTGGCCATTTCATCAGGAATGCTTAAAAGCCCTCTATTGCATTGAATATCCATTTTCCCCCATGAAGTATTACACTCAGTTTCACTGAGTAGGTGATTCTTGGTTGTCATTCTCCCTCCTTTGTGTTTTGGACTATCATATTCCATATTTTATTATTTAATATTTTTTTAGTTTCCAGCATTGATTTCCACAAGATTTTGAGTTACAAATTTTCTCCCCATTTCTACCCTCCCCCCACTCGAAGATGGCATATATTCTGATTGCCCCATTCCCCAGTCAGCCCTCCCTTCTGTCACCCCACTCCTCCCTGTCCCCTTTCCCCTTACGTTCTTGTAGGGCAAGACAGATTTCTATGCCCCATTGCCTGTATATCTTATTTCCCAGTTTCATGCAAAAACAACTTTTCTTGAGCATCTGCTTTTAAAACTTTGAGTTCCAAATTCTCTCTGCTCTTCCCCTCCCACCCACCCTCCCTAAGAAGGGAAGCAATTCAACATAGGCCATACATGTATCATTAGGCAAAACACTTCCATAACAGTCTTGTTGTGAAAGACTAATTATATTTCCCTCCATCCTATCCTATCCCCCTTTATGCAATTTTCCCCCTTGCCCCTGTTCCTTTTTAAAAGTATTTGCTTTTGATTACCTCCTTCCCCATCTGCCCTCCCTTCTATCATTCCCCCTTTTTTATCTCTTTCCCCCTACATGTCTGTGGGGTAAGATACCCAATTGAGTATGTATGTTATGCCCTCCTCAAGTCAAATCCAATGAGAGCAAGATTCACTCATTCCTCCTCACTTGCTCCTCTCCCCTTCCAATGTACTGCTTTTTCTTGCCACTTTTATATGAGATGATTTACCCCATTCTATCTCTCCTTATCTCCTTCTCCCAATATATTCCTATCTCACCCCTTAATTTATTTTTTTTAGATATCATCCCTTCATATACCACTCACCCTGTGCCCTCTGTCTATATGTACCGTATTCCCCCATGTATAAGACGCACCTTAATTTTGGAGCCCCAAAATTTGAGAAAAAATGTACTACATAAAGTTATTGAACTCAAGTTTTATTCATCTGTTCACAGCTTTCAGGCATATTTCAGGCAAGTCTGGTGTATGTACGCACACTTAGTCCATTCCTTTTCAGTAACCTGAAGCACTAATTGTGTCCTTTGAAATCAGTAACTTCTTTTTCATCAGCAATTCTTCTTGTCTCACACTAAACATCTTTGTGGACACAAGAATTCCAATTGCCCTTTGCTCTTCAATCTATATGTTCAATTCCCTCCTAAATCAGGCCATTCTTCTGACTTGCCTCTCATGGTCTTCTTTGGCTGTGGTGTTTTCAGTAGGGTTTCTTCTTCCGATAGCCTGTCTCAGATTGTTTTCTCAGTTGGAGGAGGAACAAACGTACCTTCAGCAGCATGATTTCCATTCACTTTTGCAAACTGGATCACTTCTAACTTGAATTCACCACTGTACAAAACTATTTTCTGAGCCATTTCTGAGAAGAACATGGCAAAGCATAACTTAATCTACCAGTAACAAATGTGAAACAATGAGTACAAAGACAAGAAGTGTGAAAAAGCAGGAAATGCAAGTTAAAAAAATCTACAATGAGTGCAAAAACAAGCACAAACAAGTGGGAAATGCAAG
This sequence comes from Trichosurus vulpecula, assembly GCF_011100635.1. Taxonomy (NCBI): domain Eukaryota; kingdom Metazoa; phylum Chordata; class Mammalia; order Diprotodontia; family Phalangeridae; genus Trichosurus; species Trichosurus vulpecula. The sequence goes on along the minus strand of NC_050576.1, from coordinate 142,127,691 downwards.
TAAAAATATCACAACCACTGTATAAGACACACCCAATTTTTAGACCCCAAATTTTTCAAAAAAGGGTATATTTTATACATGGGGAAATACAGTATGTATATTGCCTTCAACTACCCTAATACTGAGAAGGGTCTCATGAATTATACACATCATCTTTCCATGTAGGAATATAATCAAAACAGTTCACCTATAGTAAGTCCCTTATGATTTCTCTTTCTTGTTTACATTTTCATGCTTCCCTTTATTCCTGTATTTGAAAGTTAAATTTTCTATTCAGCTCTGGTCTTTTCATTAAGAAACCTTGAAAGTCTTATATTTTGTTGAAAATCCACATTTTGCCTTGGAGCATTATACTCAGTTTTGCTAGGCAGGTGATTCTTAGTTTTAATCCTAGCTCCTTTGAACTCCAAAATATCATAGTCTAAGCCCTTTGATCCCTTAATGTAGAAGCTGCTAGATTTTGTATTATTCTGATTGTGTTTCCACAATATTCAAATTGTTTCTTTCTGGCTGCTTGCAGTATTTTCTCCTTGACCTGGTAACTCTGGAATTTGGTGACAATATTCCTAGGAATTTTCTTTTTGGGATCTTTTTCAAGAGGTGATTGGTGGATTCTTTTAATTTCTATTTTACCCTCTGGTTCTAGAATATCAGGGCAGCTTTCCTTGATAATTTCTTGAAAAAATGCTGTCTAGGCACTTTTTTTGATCATGGCTTTCAGGTAGTCCAATAATTTTAAATTATCTCTCTTGGATCTATTCTCCAAGTCAGTGGTTTTTCCAATAAGATATTCCACACTGTCTTCCATTTTTGCATTCCTTTGGTTATGTTTTATACTTTCTTGGTTTCTCATAAAGTTACTAGCCTACACCTGCTTCAATCTAATTTTTAAGGTGGTATTTTCCTCAGTGGCCTTTTGGACCTCATTTTCGTTTGGCTACTTCTGCCTTTCAAGGCATTCTTTTCCTCACTGGCTTTTTGGAGCTCTTATGCCATTTGGGTTAGTCTATTTTTTAAGGTGTTATTTTCTTCAGTATTTTTTGGGTCTCCTTTAGCAAGTCATTGACTTATTTTTTCATGATTTTCTTGCATCCCTCTCATTTCTCTTCCCAATTTTTCCTCCACTTCTCTGACTTGATTTTCCAAATCCTTTTTGAGCTCTTCCTTGGCCTGAGACCAATTTATATTTTTATTGGAGTCTTTTGATGTAGGCTTTATGACTTTGTTGACTTCTTCTGGCTGTATGTTTTGGTCTTCTTTGTCACCAAAAAGGATTCTAAAGTCTGAGTTTGTGTTTGAGTCCATTTTTTGCTGCCTGGTCATGTTCCCAGCCAACTACTTGACTCTTGAGCTTTTTGTCAGTGTATGACTGCTTGTAGAGTAGAGGGTACTTTGTCCCAAGCTTTAGGGACTGCATCACTGTTTTCAGAGCTACTTCTACACAGCAAGCTCTGCCACAGCAGCACTCCTCCTCCCCCAAGAACCACCAACCAAGACTGAGACACAGATCCAGGCAGGGCAAAGCAAGCTCTGCACTCCTGCTCTGATTTGCTGCTTAATTCTTCCCACTGGCTGGGCCTGGGTCCAGAAGCAGCCACAGCTAGAGAGAGCTCTGGAGCTTCCTGCTGCTGCTGCCCACAGCGCTGCTCCACCTCCACCATCCTGGGGTCTGGGGCCAATTGCTCTGACCCAGATCCAGCAGTTTTTCCACTAATTTGCTCTGTTGTCTTTGCTGTTTGTAGGTTGGGAAGTCTGGTAACTGCCACAGCTCAATGAGTCAGGGCCCTGCAGCTTGCTCCACCCAACTCCCAGTCTGGTTAGTCCTGGTTTGGCTCAAGCTGGGCTGCACTCCCCTCCCAGCACTGTGTAATAGACCCTTGCCAGCAATCATCCAGATTGTCCGGGGCTGGACCCCCACTTCCTTCTGCTATTTAATGGGTTCTAGGGCTCTAGAATTTGTCCAGAGCCATTTTTTACAGGTGTTTGGAGGGACCTGGGGGAGAGCTTAAGCGAGCTCTGCTTTCCAGCCGCCATCTTCGGACTATCATATTCCAAGCCTACTAAACCTTTAAAGTGGAAGCTAATAAACTTTGTCTAATTCTGATTATGGCTTTAATGATATTTGAATTGTTTCTTTCCAGCTGCTTGCAATAATGTTTCTTTCACCTGCAAGTACTGGAATTTGGCTATAATGTTCCTGGGAATTTTTATTTGTTGATTTTTTTTCACAGTTGATCAGTGAATTCTTTCTACTTCTATTTTACCCTATGGTTCTAGAATACCAGGGCAGTTTTCACTGATAATTTATTGAAATATGATGTCTCAGCTCTTTTTTGACCATGGCTTTCAGGTAGTCCAGTAATTCTAACATCATCGCTCTGGGATCAACTTTCCAGGCAAGTTATTTTTTTCAAATGAGATAACCTCATTGTTTCCTCTATTGTTTTTATTCTTTTCATTTTCTTTTATTGATTCTTTATGTCTCATAGAGTCATTGGCTTCTACTTGCCCAGTTTTAGTTTTTGGTTTTTTGGTTCTTGCTCTGTTTTGCTGGGCAATCAGGGTTAAGTGACTTGCCCAGAGACACACAGTTAGTAAGGTTAGTAAGTGTGAAATGTCTGAGGACACATTCTAACACAGGTCTTCCTCACTCTTGGGCCAGTGCTGTACCTGTTGTTCCACCTAGCTCTCCTCCCTCCCATTATAGTTTTTAAGAAATTATTTTCTTCAGTAGATTTTTGTACCTCTTTTTCCATTTAGACAATTCTATCTTTTATAAAGTTGCTTTTTTCAGTGAATTTTGTACATATTTTTCTCCATTTTTTTGTTCTTTCTTTACCACACTATTGACTCTTTTGTCCCTATGATTCTCTTGCATCACTCTCATTTCTTTTCCCATTTTTTTTTCTATCTCCCTTATTTTATTTGTAAAATCCTTTTTGACCTCTTCCAGTATTTTTTTTTCTTTTTCTTTTTTAGGGAGTGTGGGGAGGCTGAATCCAATTCACATCATTCTTTGAGGCTTGTCATGCAACTGTTTTGACATTCTTGTTATCTTCTGAGTTTATTTTGATCATCCCTGTCACCATAGTAACTTTCTATGGTCAGATTCTTTTTGTTGTTTTGTTTGTTTTTTTAGACTATTTCATGACTTTTAGAATTGAGCTCTGCTCATGGGGTTGAGGGAGCACTATTCCAAGCTTCCTGTGCCAGGGGTAGGGGGCCTCTAGATGACCTGCTCTCCTGAAGGGCATAAGGCCTCTTTACTGCTACTGTGCCAGGAGTATGGAGCCTCACTACTGACCTCTGTTGGTGCCTCCTTGTTGTCCTGTAGCAGGGATCAGGGCCTCCTCACTGTTGTGTGGAATGTGGCCTGCTGCTGGCTGGCCTTCCATAGTTTCCATACTACCTACACGGAATTATACTTACCTGAGATAGACTTTTCTTGCTAACCTAAATTGTGTTGTGATAGACAGTTATTTGACCCCCTCCCTTTACAAGTTCTGTCATTCCAGAATTTATTTTGAGGTATTTATTTTATAGTTGTTTTCAGGTGATTTTGGGAGAGTTCAGGTGAGTTTCTGCCTTATTATGCCATCTTGGCTCCATTCTCTTTGAAAGTCAAATGTTCTATTCAGTTCTAGTATTTTCATCATGAATGCTTGAAAGTCTTCTATTTCATTAAACGTTTGTTTCTTTCCCTGAATGAATATATTCAGTTTTGCTGGGTAGATTGTTCTTGGTGGTACATCTTAGTTTCTTTGCCCTCTGGGATATCATATTCCAAGTTCTCCAATATGTTATTGTCGAAGTTGCTAAATCTTGTGCTATTCTGACTCTTCTCCTTGACCTGGGAACTCTGGAATTTGGCTACAATATTCCTAGTAGCTTTCATTTTGGGATCTCATAATAGGGTATCTAGGCTTCAGATGTAGTTTTTTATCATGGTTTTCAGGTAGTCCAATAATTTTTGAATTATCTCTCCTGGAATTTTTTCCAGGTCAGTTGTTTTTTATAATGAGATATTTCATGTTTTCTTCTATTTTCTAATTTTTTGATATTGTTTTGTTTCTTTATATCTCATGGAGTCATTAGTTTCCACTTGCACACTAATTTTTAAAGAATTATTTTCTTTAGTGAGCTTTTATACCTCCTTTTCCATTTGGCCAATTCCACCTTTTAAGGAGTTTTTTTTCAGTGAACTTTTATACCACTTTTTCCATTTGGCCAATTCTGTTTTTTAAGGAGTTCTCTCTTCAGTGGATTTTTGTGTCTCTTTTACCAAGCTGTTGATACTCTTTTCTTCATTTTCTTGCATCACTTTCATTTCTTTTCCTAATTTTTCTTCTATCTTTATCATCTGATTTTTACAATCCTTTCTGAGCTGTTCCAGGGATGCTTTGGGGGCCTATACACCATTTATATTTTTTATTTAAGCTTTGGCATACAGCTGCTTTAATTTTGTTATCTTCTGAGTTTGCATTTTTATCTTCCCTGTCACCACCATAACTTTCTATGATCAGGTTCTTTTTTTTCTTTTTTGCTCATTTTTCAAGTCTGTATCTTGCCTTTTAAATTTATATTAAAGTTGAGTTCTGCTCCTGGGTTGGAAGGGGCACTGTACAATGTTTCAGTTTTGTATGCTCCTGTTTTCAGAGCTAGTTCTGAGGGGTGGGGGTCTGTCAGTTTTCAGCTCTTCCAGGGTAGTATGATCTAAGGAGAGGTATGGTCACTGGACTCTGGTCCATAAACTACCACAAGCATTCTTCTCCATGGCAGAACTGTGATCAGGGTCCCCATACTCATGCAGGCACAAGTCTTCCTCCTAGCCCTGTGGCTGTGACTCTGTACTGGTGATGGATTATGCAACAGTTCCAGCAAAGGGCCCCCTGTAATTGCCTTCTGATCAGTTGTCTGACTACCATACTGTCTGCGGGCTGAGATCTCCCAAGGTGTTGTTGTCACTTAAATTCTTCCTTGAAAGGTTGCTTCTGTTACTCTGTTTAGTCTGAGCAGTCTGCATTCTTCCTCTGAATTTGTCATTTTCCTTTTATGTGATGTTAGCCAATCTAATAGGTGTTAGGTGACATTGTTTTAATGTGCAATTCTATAATCAGTAGTTATTTAGTTCCTTTTTTATGTGACAATTGATACCTTTGATTCCTTCTTTAAACTGCCTATTCATATCCTTTGACTATCAACTGGGGAATGGTTCATTTTTTTTTGTAAATTCTTCTATATATTTGATGAGGCTTTTATAAGAGAAACTTGCTGTAAAAATTATTTTCTCAGCTTCATGTTTTCTTTCTGATGCTGGCTGCAATAGATTTGTACATGGAGAAGCTTTTTAATTTCATTTAATCAAAATTTTCCTTTTTACTTCCCTTGATCCTTACTGTCTCTTTCTTGGTAATAAACTCATCCATTATCCATAGATCTGATGTCCATTTTTCCATGCTCTTTTAACTTACTTGTGATATCACCCTTTAAGTCTTAGTGATTTATACATTTTGATTTTATCTCAGTATACAATGTGGAATATTGGTCTATTACTAATTTCTTCCAAAATGCTTTCCAGTTTTTCCAGTAATTTTTGTCAGATGGTAAGTACTTACATCAAAAGCTTGGATCTTTGGGTTTACCAAACATTAATTTATTATGGTCATTTATGGCTGTGTATTGTGCACCTATTTTTTTCCATTGACCCACCACTCTATTCCTTAGCCAGTACCATATTATCTATATGATTACTGCTTTGTAATAGAGTTTGAAATCTGGTACTCCTAAGTCACCTTCCTTTACATTTATTTTTATTGATTCCCTTGATATTATTGATCTTTTTTCCAGATTTTTTTTCTAGCTTTATAAGAATAATTCTTTGCTACTTTGGTTGGTATGGTACTTAATAAGTAAAATGACTTAGGTAGAATTGTTATTTTTATTATATTGGTTTGGCCTACCCATGAGCAATTAATATTTCTCCTATTGTTGGGGGTTTGACTATATTTGTGTGAAAAATGTTTTGTAACTGTGTTCATTAAGTTCCTGAGCTTTTTTTGGCAGGTTGGTTAGCAACTACTTATATTGTCTGCCATTGTTTTTAATGGAAATTATTTTTCTCTTACTTCTGGGTTTTGTTGGTAGCATGTAGAAATATGAGTTTATTTCATACCCTACAACTTTGCAATAGTTGTTTCAACTAGTTTTTTCAAGTTGATTCTATAGGGTTCTCTAAATATACTATCATATCACTTGCAAAGTGATACTTTTTTCCACATGGCCTATTTTTATTCCTTCAATCTCTTTTTTTATTATTGCTATACCTAGAATTTCCAGTAAAATATTAAATAATTGTGGTGATAGTGAATATCCTTGCTTCACCCTTTTTCTAACTGGGAACATCTCAAGTTTATCCCCATTATGGATAATATTTGGTCTTGGTATTAGATAGCTATAACTTATCATTTTAAGAAATGCATCGGTTATTCATATTCTTTCTAGTACTTTTATTAGTAATGGCTGTTGCATATTGCCGAAAGCTTTTTTGTTCTTCATCTCTTGATATAACCATATGGTTTTTGTGGGTTTTATTATTCATATGGTCAATTATACTGATAGTTTTCCTGATTTTAAACCAAACCTTGCAATTCTTGTGTAAATCCTACCCTTTCATTGTATATGATTTTTGTGATATAGTAGTGTTATCTCCTTACTAGTAGTTTGTTTAAAATTTTTACATGAATATTCATTAGAGGAATTGGACTATAGTTTTCTCTCTTTACTTTTGTTCTACCTGGTTTAGATATTGAAGCCATATTTGTATCATAGAAGGAATTCAGTAGGACTCTTTACCTATTTTTTCAAGAAGTTTATTTACTATTGGTATTAATTGTTCTTTGAATGCTTGGTAGAAATCATGAGTAAATGTATCTGGTCCTGGGAAGTTTTTCTTAGGCTCATTGATGGCCTGTTCAATTTCTTTTTCTAACATAGGTTTGTTTAAACATTCTATTTACTCTACTGTTAATCTTGGCAGTACATACTTCTATAAATATTCATCCATTTAACTTAGGTTATCAGTTTTACTGGCATACATTTGTGCAAAATACCTCATGATAATTGTTTAATGTCATCTTCATTGGTGATTTCTTCATTCTTTTCATTTTTGATGCTATTAATTTGATTTTTCTTTTTTATATCAAATTACCCAATGATTCATGTATTTGTTTCATAAAACCAATTTCTAGTTTTGTTTATTACTTTTTTTACTCTTAATTTTATTAAACTCTACTTTGATTTTCAGGATTTCCATTTTATGCTTAATAAGCAATTTTAATCTGTTCTTTTTCACTCTTGAATTAGATTATTTAGATTGTGTTGTGATTTCATGGTGTGCTGTGGCAGCAACATCTCAAAGGATTCAGTCAAACCACCTCCAATATAAGTATAGGCATTTATTGAGAAATGATGCCCCTCAGAAGCAGGCTAGGTTCCAAAAGGAGATAGCAACTTCAGAGGAAGCAAGATGGATTTTCATCGTGTATTGGTGCTGATTGTATAATATAAATTATGAATTTTTAAAAGGCAGGATGGGCTTATCAAGGGGTCATGTAGTAGGGGAGGGGTCCCTTCTATGGTTCAGCAGTCAAACATCTCAGTCTTGCTACTTTCTGAATGACTAGCTATTGTGTTTCTCTCTGGTCAAAATGGATAATTAGGTATTGTAGTCCTGTCTTGGGCTAAATGGATGATGTGATTGTGGCTGAGTACAAGAACACACCTGTTAAAATATGTCAGTTGGATGTGGGGGCAGTGACTAGCTATGGGCAATCACTGTATTGAGTTTGGGGGCCTGTGATGATTAAAGCCAGATTATGGGGTCAAATCAGGGCATGCCTGCTATTCAGTGGGGCCCAGAAGGAAGTTAGAATATTGGGTCTGGGGGCAGTTTTATTAGGATTCCATCAGTTTCCAATTAATTTTTAACCTAGGCTTCCATGGCACTTTATTAAATGTATTTTGTTATTTCATTATCATTTAAAAAGGATGCATGTAATAGTTCTGCTTTCTGCATTTGGTTGCAAGGTTTTTATGCCCTAATACATGTTCAAGTTTTGTAAAGGTACCATGTATAACCGAGAAAAACATATACCCTTTCCCATTCCTATTCAGTTTTCTCCAGAGGTCTGTTATATCTAGTTTTCCTTAGATCCTATTCATCTCTTTGACTTCATACTTATTTATTTTATGGTTAGATTTATCTAGCTCTTAAAGAAGAAAGTTGAGATCCCCCACTAATACAGTTTTATTGTCTATTCCCTCCTATAATTCATTTGTCATTGCCTTTAAGAATTTGGATGCTAGACAGGGTGGGGTGGTGGAGCCAAGATGGCAGATGGAAAGCAGGGACTTGCCTAGGGCTCTCCCCCAGGACCCTCCAAACACCCATAAAAATGACTCTGAACAAATTCTAGAACTGCAGAACCCATGAAATAGCAGAGGGAAGTAGGGCTGCAGCCCAGGAAAGTCTGGATAGTCACAGGGTAAGGTCTATCATGAAGGTAGCTGGAAGCAGAGCAGGGCAGAGCCCAGCATGGGCTGCACCTGGAACAACCAGACTGGGAGCCGGGCAGAACAGTCCCTAGTGCATTGAATCAGTGTGCTGTGGCAGTTACCAGACTTCTCAACCCACAAACACCAAAGACAACAGAAGGGGTTAGTGGGAAAAACTGTGGGGGACAGAGTAAAAGGAGTTCATGGTTCAGCCACCACCCCAGGGGCAGCAGAGGTGGTGCAGCTACAGAACTACAGCTGCAGTTGCTTCCGACCCAGGACCACCTGGTGGGAGTAATTAAGCGGCTGATCAGAGCAGGAGTTCAGAGCTTGCTTAAGATCTGAGTCTGGTCCTGGTTGGTGGTTCTTGGGGGAGGAGGAACACTGGTGTGGCAGAGCTTTCTGTGTAGAAATAGCTCTGAAAACAACAGTGCAGCCCCTCAAGCTAGGAACAAAGTTCTCTCTACTCTACAAGTAGTCATAACCCCACAAAAAATTCAAGGGTCATGTAGTTGGCTGGGAACATGGCCAGGCAGCGAAAATGGACTCAGATTCAGACTCAGACTTTAGAATCTTTCTTTGGTGACAAAGAAGACCAAAATATACAGCCAGAAGAAGTCAACAAAATCAAAGAGTCTACATCAAAAGCCTCCAAGAAAAAACATGAAATGGTCTCAGGCCGTGGAAGAGCTCAAAAAGGAGTTGGAAAAGCAAGTTAGAGAAGTAGAGGAAAAATTAGGAAGAGAAATGAGAAAGATGTGAGAAAATCATGAAAAACAAGTCAATGACTTGCTAAAAGAGACCCAAAAAATACTGAAGAAAATAACATCTTGAAAAATAGACTAACTCAAATGGCAAAAGAGCTCCAAAAAGCCAATGAAGAGAAGAATGCCTTGAAAGGCAGAATTAGCCAAATGGAAAAGGAGGTCCAAAAGACCACTGAAGAAAATACTACCTCAAAATTGGATTGGAGCAAGTGGAAGCTTGTGACTTTTAAAAAACAGAAGCAAAGGAATGAAAAAAATGGAAGACAATATGAAATATCTCATTGGAAAAACCACTGACCTGGAAAATAGATTCAGGAGAGACAATTTAAAAATTATTTGACTACCTGAAAGCGATGATCAAAAAAAGAGCCTAGATATCATCTTTCAAGAAATTATGAAGGAGAACTGCCCTGATATTCTAGAGCCAGAGGGTAATATAGAAATTGAAAGAATCCACATATCACCTCCTGAAAAAGACTCAAAAAAGGAAACTCCTAGGAACATTGATGCCAAATTCCAGAGCTCCCAGGTCAAGGAGAAAATACTGCAGGCAGCCAGAAAGAAACAATTTAAGTATTGTGGAAACACAATCAGGATAATACAAGATTTAGCAGCTTCTACATTAAGGGACTGGAGGGCTTGGAATATGATATTCTGGAGGTCGGTGGAGCTAGGATTAAAACCAAGAATCAACTACCTAGCAAAAACTATCATGCTCCAAGGCAAAATAAAGATTTTCAATAAAATAGAGGACTTTCAAGGTTTCTTAACGAAAAGACCGGAGCTGAATAGAAAATTTGACTTTCAAAAACAGGAATCAAGAGAAGCATGAAAAGGTAAACAACAAAGAGAAATCCTAAGGGACTTACTAAAGCTAAACTGTTTTGTTTACATTCCTACATGGAAACATGATGTGTATAATTCATGAGACCTCAGTATTAGGGTAGCCAAAGGGAATATACGTATATCTATATCTATATATCTATATCTATATCTGTACTTATATCTATATCTATATATCTATATCTATATATATAGACAGAGGGCACAGGGTGAGTTCATTATGAAGGAATGATATCTAAAAAAATAAAATCAAATTAAGGGATGAGAGAGGAATATACTGAGAGAGGGAGAAAGGGATAGATATAAAGGGGTAAATTATCTCTCATAAAAGTGGCAATACAAAGCAGTTCTGTTGCAAGGGAAGAGGGGGCAGGTGAGGCGGAATGAGTGAATCTTGCTCTCATCAGATTTGACCTGAGGAGGGAGTAACATACACACTCAATTGGGTGTCTTACCCCACAGGAAAGAAGGAGGAAGGAGATCAAAAAGGGAGGACCATAGAAGGGGGCCAGATAGGGGGTGGAGTTATTCAAAAACAAACTCCTTTGAAAAGAGACAGAGTCAAGCGAGAAAATTGGATAAAGGGGGATAGGATAGGAAGGAGCAAAATATAGTTAGTCTTTCACAACATGAGTATTGTGGAAGGGTTTTACATAGTGATACATATGTGGCCTATGTTGAATTGCTTGCCTTCTTAGAGAGGGTGGGTGGGGTGGGAAGAAGGGAGAGAATTTGGAACTTAAAATTTTAAAAGAAGATGTTTTAAAAAAAGTTTTTGCATGCAACTAGGAAATAAGATATACAGGCAATGGGGCATAAGCATCTATCTTGCCCTACAAGAAAGTAAGGGAAAAGGGAATGGAGGGGAGTGGGGTGACAGAAGGAAGGGCTGCCTGGCGAATGGGGCAATCAGAATATATGCCATCTTGGAGTGGGGGGAGGGTAAAAATGGGGAGAAAATATGTAATTCAAACTCTTGTGAAAATTCATGCTGAAAACTAAAAATATTAAATAAATAAATAATGATTGATTTTTTAAAAAAAGAATTGGAATGCTATGCCATTTGTTACATATACTTTTGCTATTGCTATTACTTCATTGTCCATGGGCCTTTTAGGAAGAGGTAGTTTCCCTGCTTATCTCTTTTACTTAGAAAGTTGTTTTTTTTTTTTTTTTTTTTTGGTCTGAGATCATGATTGCTACTTCTGCTTTTTTTTCACTAGCTGAAATATATTAGATTTTGCTCCGGCCCTTGATTTTTATTGTTACTCTGTTTCAAGTGTATTTCTTGGAAGCAACATATTGTTAGATTCTGGTTTATAATCCATTCTGCTCTCTGTTTCTCTTTTATGAGTGAGTTCATACCATTCACATTCCCAGTCATGATTACTAATTGTTCATTTCCCTCACTCTTATTTTCTGCTGTTTATCCTTCTTCTCCCCCTCCTCCCATCTCTTCTCTGAAGTCTGTTTTACTTCTGACCACAACTTTCTTTTATCTGCTCTCCCTTTCATGATGCCTCCTTTTCTTATCTCTTTCCCCTTCTACTTCCCTGTTCGGTTGACAGATTTCTATTAACAATTTAGTATGTACAAATAATTTTCTCTTTTTGAACCAATTTAGAAGCAAGTGAGGTTCAAGCATTCATCCATTACTCCTCCATTCCTGCCCCCACCCTGTAAAAGCTCTTCCTTGCATGCCTTATGTGAGATATTTTTTCCCCATTCTTCCTCTCTTCCCTCATCTCTCAGGGCATCCTTCTTTCTTATTTATCCTTTTTTCATTGTCCTAACATAACTGACTCACTTCCACACCCTCTTTTTTATTTAGAATCCTTCTAGCTTCCATAATAATGAAAAAGTTCTTAGAAGTTACATGTATCATCTTCACATATTGAAAGGTTTAGTCTTATTGAGTCCTGTATGACTTTTATTTCATGTTTAACTTCTTATGCTTATTTTAAGTCTTGAATCTAAAAGTCAAATTTCTATTTCTCTCTGGTCTTTTAATCAGGAATTCTTGAAAGTCTTCTATTTCAGTAAATATCCATTTTTCCTTTGAGGGGTTATACTCAATTTTTCTGGGCAGGTTATTCTTCATTGTAATCCCAGGTCTTTTGCTCTCTGGAATGTTATATTACAAGCCCTCTGCTAGATTAAGGTGGTAGCTGCTAAATCTTACGTGATCTTGACTATGACTCCATGATATCTGAATGATTTCTTTCTGGTAATTGAAGTATTTTCTCTTTGTCTTGGGAGTTTTAGAATTTGGCTATCATATTCTTGGGAGTTTTTATTCTGTGATCACTTTCAGGTGGTTGTTGGTTGATACTTTTAATTTTTATTTTACCTACTGGTTCCAAGACAAAGCAATAGTTTTCCTTGATAATTTCTTAAAAGATGATGTCTAAGCTTTTTCTGTGATCATGGATGTTATGTAGTAAAATATAGATATTTTAATTTTCTCTCATCGATCTATTTTCCAAGTCATCAGTTTTTCTGATATGTCACTTTTTTATTCTTTGGACTTTATTTTATTGTTTCTTGGGCTTTGTTACAAGTGTTGGAGGTTTAGAGGCATTGCCTCAAGCTTCAGGCTTTTTCACATGATATCTTCAGAATTAATTTTGTAGTTTGGGAAGTTTTCTGTGCTTCCAAGTTGGTGTGATCTGGGAGAGGTGTGGTCACTGCTCTTCTTTTCTGCACTTTGGTCCTTACCCATGAAAGGTCCCTAATCCCTTGGTATTTCATTTGATACTGCTACTCAGAGCCCCTTCTCCCTTGGGACCAGAAATGATGTTGTTCCCCAGGGTCTCTGATCCCTTGTGCCCAAAAGAAATGCTATTCCTCAGGACTGCCACTCTTTCTTGAATATACACGTCCCTCTTACCCTTGAATTATGACCTAGAAGTGGATGTATGTAATCAATTTGCCAAATAGCATCTGGTCCCACATCTAGTCATAGTATAATGGTCCTCTGTAATCTCCTTAACAAGTGTTCATGTCTCTTTACAATTTCTTGCTTGAGGGCCCCTAAAACTGCTGCTTTGTAGCCACCATCTAGTCCCACCACTGGTCTCTCATTCATTGACTCTGGGCCAGCTTCCACTCCCATGTCACTGATAGCTCTTTCCAATCCCCTAAACCACTTGGGTGGGAAGAATGTCTAATGCTGAACTTTGTTTTGCCTTTGCTACTCTAGAATTCAATTTGAGGCTTTATTTTAAAGTTATTTGGAAGGGAATGTTGGGAGAGTTTTGTTGAAGGCTCTCTCTACTGCAGCATATTAGCTGTACCCTGATTGTCAGCTTTTTCAGAGCAGGGACACTCTCACCTAAAATTTCTATTTTCTCAGAATTTAGCATAGAGTTTTGTACACAATAGGTTTTTAGTAAATACATGGGTTATTTGTTGTTGATGATGATGTATGAAAATACGTGCTTATTTCAGTTATATTGGTTCAATTATTACTATATTCCAAAAGTATCTAATTAAGAGATCATGTAATCCAATCATGTAAAATTATAATACCCTTGATAAGTAAGAGCAGGTCCTTTGGGAAAACTACATTTGCCATTGGGAAGCTTCACTAATAGAGAAGACTAGTCTAGAATTAAATTCTGGTGATTTGGCTACTGGTAGGCATCGGTCCCAATTTACCTTGAACAGGCAAAGGAATGTAATCTCCTTGAGCACAAACATTATTTTGCTTTTGTCTTTATATCTATAGAAGCCAGCACAATATCTGGTAAATATTTAATGTGTATTGAATTGGATTGACTTGAGACACAACGAATGAAGGTGGCAGGAGTGCTTTGTATTTGACCTTTGGCAAGGACCAAACTTTCTGAGGCCTCACTCTCATTAAATGTAAAATGGGGAGGGGATTTAGATTAATAGACCTTTAAGGAATCTCCCAGGTCTAAATCTTTCATCCATTAATCTATTATCTTATACTAAAGACTTAATGTTTTGCTCTCCCTATCTTTTCTTATTTCCCTTCCCTATTTCTATTCATCTTCTCTTCCCCCCATCTCTGTTCTTTTTTAAAATTTTCTTTCTCCTTCCTTTACCACAATGGATAATACATATATGTGTACATACATACATGTGTATGTATGTATTATTATTGTATTTCTAGGAAAAAAACCCCACTATATATGTATAATTAGAAAGACTAGAGCTACACCACCCCTGTGCTCAAAATAAGCCATCCAGATTACCACTTCCCCCTTTGGTGCATCTCTCATTCGTGCTTACCAATCATTAATATCTGTATTATTTTCCCCTTCTTTATAAGTCAATTTATTATTCATTATGTAATGGGAACCATATTAATCACTGCAATATCCGCAATTTGCCAGCTACGTAATTCAGCCAGTCTGAGCCTTAGTTTCTTTATATTGAAAATGGGAATGCTAACATGCATACCACCTACCTCAAAGTGTAGTAAAGAGTAAATAATAAAAGCATTGTTAAAGTATCTTGGCATACTACCATGTAATGTTGTTTATTTTTAATTGTACTCTTGATTTTCCCTTACCATGTCCCAGAAACTTCTTAGTCTTGGAAATTCACTCTCATCCTGGAATTTATTCATAGGAAGTATGCTCCACCCCATGGTCTCTCTTTCTGATTCAATGGCTCCTGCCAGAACCTCCATTTAGGAAGGTCCCTGGGCCATGCACATCTCTTTGCCAGGCAATTTGTAGTCCAGAAATTTTTGTAGCATGCACCTGTACTGTGTACTCCCCATTCCTTTTAACCTCCTTTTATGCGTTGTCTTCCCCTATTACAATGTAGGCTCTTTGATGGCAGGGACTGTATCTTTCTACTTACATTTATGTTCCTTGCACAGTGCCTGGCATGTTGTAGTACTTAATTGATGATTGTAGTTTTTGAGTTGTAGCAATAATATTTATCTTTTGTTTATTCTTCATCTACCATATAATACTGAAGCTCAAATGAGGAAACAAAAAATGTTTTAACACATTGTGCTTGCTTTTAAAATTACTGTTGAAAGCATTTGATTTCAACTCAAATATAACTGTCAGCATTGTTTTCCCCTTTACCTCAGAGATTCCTCTACTAAACTATTTTCCTTCCCTAAAATTGCTTTAGTGAATGAGTAAATACTTATTTCAAATTTTGGCATCAAAGAACACATATCAGAGTAATTTTCCTCGTGATACAAAATATATTTTGTTAAAAAAATCTTCACAAGTTGATTTTTCACTATTTTCCCCTACCTTCTAAAGAAAACTGTTATGATATATGTAATGGCAGCCAACATCAGTGGGCTGCTTTATCTGCCTGAAGGAGATAGCAACATGGATCAGTTTCCCTCCCAATTAATCTTCTTCTCTTCCTCCTTTTTTGGGGGGCGGTGCTGTATCTTTATTTCGTTTCAGTTCCCTTTAGCACCCTTTCCTTCAGCCTCTATTTGATTTACAGGATTTATTTAAGATGGCACAAGGTGATAAAATAATAAATGCTAACCAGAGTATTCTGATCATGGGATGCAACTGCCTCTCTGGAGTAGAATTAGCTTAGACATTCAGATTGTTTATCTCCTACCTACAATGCCTATCACTAAATAGCTGTTATCTGTTCTAGTTAGTTACCTTATCAGCAGGTGGCTCCATGTGTCCCTATTCCTTCTATAAGATCTTGTAGTAAGTTAACTTCTATCTTATCAGTCAGTTTAACTTGACTTGGTCTCTAGCAGAATGCTACATACACATCAAGGGAAAAATCTGGAAAAGAACAAAATACATGAAACCATTTTCAGATTATATTCCACCACCAAATGGAGACTAAGGAGATCTTGAATGAAGGTCCTCTTTAACCTTGCCATAAATGGGCTTCCCATTACCTACTGTTGATTAGGTTTACAGCAGATGTCCCACCAGTTAGAAGTAGAAGATTTGTTTATCTATTGGTTTATCTCCTCTTCTTTTAATTTTCCAGACAAGGAAAGGGTGGTAGTGTTAAGAAGCTGCCTCGGTTCATACAAGCAGTTGTTAAGGGAAAGAATGATTGCTCCATTGTGCCTCTGAAACTAGGTTTAAGAGTGGAAAGATTCTAAAGAAGCCGCACTGCATGCAAGAAGTCAGATCACCTGTGCGTCCAAATCATTGTGTCGCCACTTTGGAAAAGTCCCTTAACCTCTGTCTCAGACTCCTGAATAAATCAAATAGGGAGGAAGGAATAACTTAATGTTTTTTCGTCATTTACAGAAGATTTCAGTATAATTTTTTTGTATTTTAATGAATCTGGGTGCAGTAGGAAGTTGAACCAATGAGAGCATATTCATTATTTGCCCAGCAGAATATGATGCCAGAATATGGTTTCAATTGGAGGAAAGATCAGATGAATGAAGAGGGAGTTAATGAAGTCATTAAAAAATAGAAACACAATAAAGTCAAAGCTGTAAGTCCATAAGTAAACTAAAGAGTGATTCTGAAAGCATAGTGTATCCTCCCATAAATGCGTGGGAAATGTGTTGGTATAAGTGAGATGTGTGGCATATGATTTTCTAGGAATAACTGTATCATAGTGACAGGTGGCATGGACTTCAGGTGCAATATAGCTAAACTAATAAGCATTCCAGGAGCCAGATGAGTAAAAATAGTTGTATTTCCTACCTCTAAGCAAAAAGAAAACCCAAGATTGTCACCACGCGAGGTCAACAATCAGTGGACATTTGAGGAAGAGGGTAGAAAAAGTGTATATATATCGTATTTGAAAACTGACTTTGAGTAGCATTTACTGTCCTCTAATCATATCATTTAGAAATCTAGGGAACCTTTGAGTCTAGACCAACCCCTTCATTTCATAAATGAGGAAGCGGAGGCCCCCAAAAGTGAAGTTAACTTTCCCAAGATCTCACATTCAGTAAAAGTGCCACAGCCAAGATTCAAACTTTGGACTCCATTGCCAAATCTAACTAACTTTCCACAGCATCACAGGAAAATTTTATTTTAACATGTCACACTTTATGTAATCTTTGATCTTGCTCATTAAGTTGCAATTTTGTAGTCTACCATCTAAGGCAGGGGTAGGAAACCTGTGGCTTTCTAGGTCCTTGGGTGCAGCCTTTTGACTGAATCCAAGTTTTATAGAACAAATCTTTTTATCATTTTTTTGAAAGGGGGAGGCAGAGCAATTGGGGTTAAGTGACTTGCCCAAGGTCACAAAGCTAGTAAGTATGTCAAGTGTCCGAGGTTGGATCTGAATTCAGATCCTTCTGACTCCAGAGCTGGTGCTGTCTCACTGCACCACCTAGCTGCCCCAGAACAAATCCTTTTATTAAGGTGATTTGTTCTGTGAAGTTTGGATTCAGTCAAGGGGCCCCACTTGAGGACCTAGAGGGCACATGTGATCTCGAGGCCACAGGCTCCCTACCCCTGATCTGAGGAGCAGGTAGAATAAAGAATGTGCTTGTAAAGCTTAATAAAAATTCTGAGATATTTGGCAGAATGAATTATATATATATATATATATATATATATATATATATACACACATATATGTTTGTGTATATAGTACCATATTTGAATTAAATTTTGAGATCTGCTACAAAGAAGTCTTCTTAATATTTTTAAAGCTCTTTTCCTGGAATATTCAAGGTAATGACAGGATATCCAGACTAAACAGGTGTTTAGCATTCCATGCTCTCAACATTACTTAAAATTTTAAGGGTATAGTACTAAAGGTGGTAATCATACTTTAAAAAATGAACTGCTTATCACGACATCTATTTTTAAACTAATTTTTGAGTAAGTAAAGGTCAAATTCTCCAGCTTTTGTTTGTCATTCTGGCATCTTTCACCTGGTTTCTTTCACACAATGTAGGTAAAGTTGCTTTTATTTGATCTTAGTTACTGTTGATATGATTCTGTGAGCCTAAAAACTTGAACTTGAAGTCTTTAAACAAATTAATAGCAGAGACAATTGGTTTAAATGCTGGAATTAACCTCAGATGAAACATTGACCATGAATAGAATCCTGGAAGTCCTTAACTCCAGTATCCAACACTAGGCATTGGAGGAGTCCTGGAAAGTAATAACTCCTTCAGGGTACAAGTGCCCAGTCAGTGTCCTTAGAAATTCTCTGCTTCCCCCACCCATAAATATATCCTACTTCCCCTAAAAAAGAAAAAAGTTTCCCAAGGAACATTAGACCAAAAATTTCACAACAACCCCCATAATCATAACCCTATATGTAATCCCTCTAAATCCCTCTAAAATTTTCTAGACTTTTTATTCTGTTTTGAAGATATTTTTTTAAACAACTGTAGGTTGTGAATAGATGTAACCAAGGCTTGTGTGTATGAGGTAGATTTATACAATCTTGCACAAATTAATCATAATTTTGCACTTACAAAGCTAGTTACAAAAAGTCTTGTGCTTAAGTCTCCAGTTGGAGAGAAAAACTCTTGAACAATAAATTGGGGGTTGAACTTCAAGCTCTGGGCTAGAAAAGGTCCCTCTCTCCAATGTATGTCCCATTTCACCCACATACCACAAAAAATGAACACCCAGCAACATGAGGACAGGTTCATGCATTGATGTTTATAAGAAATAATATTAAAGGTGGCAAATGTGTACTGTCACAGAATAAAGTTTTAAAAACAGTAGTGTGGAACAAAGGCAGGGGCCAGGTAGCACCCTCCTAACCCCAGTCCTTAGCATAGTGCTTGGCACATAGTAGGGCCACTTGATTAGTATTGCTTGACTGATTAATTCTTCTTTTGGCTGGTTTACTTCTCTAAAGTGCTCCCTGGTACGTGAGTGAGCACCCAAGACGAAAGTACAATCACATACCTCTTAGCTTGCCCATTTAGAAGTCATCCTTTATGGGCTAAAGAAAGGAATTGTACATGTGGCAAACACGAACTGCTGCCATGGTGGTCTTATTGCCATGGGAGGACTGCCACCTCTCCCTTCTCCTCCAAAGTCCCCAAACTTCTATTGCTACCATGAATGAAAACCTTTGACTTCTCTTCCACCATTCAAAGGCTGATCTCAATTTAGTTACCTCTCTTCCCAAGCTGGGAAGAACTACACGCCCCCTTGCCAGACATTGTTACATATGCAATAGCAAACATTTTTTTTCAGCAAATGAAATCATACTAATGATTGTTGGTGGTGGGGACTTAAGAAACAAATTACACTTAAAAAGCGTTTTGTTTAGACTTTAGAATGAACTTAGAGTTCATCCATTATCATTTCAAATAGTCTCATGATGTTCATATTGTTTGCAATGAGCATGTCACTAAATGGGCCACATGCCAAGGATCAGAGAAGGTCAGTTCAAATGACAATTGTGGGTAAGGATGGGTGATTTCTGAAGAGGACATTGAGAAAGCATAGAAATAGGGATGGTGTTTGGGCAAGAAAAGCTGCCAGTCAGTTTTACTTCTCTTTGGGTGAATTCAACAAACTTTATTCTAATATTAAGTGGACAGAGGTATTATGTATGCCTGATAGCAAACAAAGTAACAAGATGTGGAGCCTGGAGAAGTGGAAGGTTGACTTGGAGGAGGAAATTGAAATAGAAACCATCTACCTCCCTGAGTGAGCTTTAAACACTTGCTCCTGCAAGCATCAGCTTAGTCTGAGTTACCCTATCTATGGCTTACCAAAGCTCCCTTTGTTTAGCTCCCCATTGGAAATCAGTGAGAACTGAATTTACAAGTTCATTTCTTCCTTACTGCCTGGTACTTACAGTGGCATCTCTTAAGATGGAGAAGCCGAGGGTGGGATTCTAAGAGAGTTGTGATGATGTGCAATGGAAAATCAACATTCTGTAACTGGTTCTAGCCTCCCCTGCCAGGCCTACTATATCTACACCTCAGTGTTATCGGGTATACTGAGGGGTTGAGGTTCTCTCTTTGATCCATTAACTGGAGCTCTCACTGGCCAAATTCCAATTCCATGTAACCACTTAATATAAATTGGCCCTTTACTTCTATGGACTAGCAAGAACTAATTTATCAATATTTCCTTCAATATTTGAGGATCATACTCTCCCCTACATCTCCTCATTCTCTGAGGGGAATAGGATCTATTTAGCTCAGTTTCT
The DNA here is from genome assembly GCF_011100635.1 of Trichosurus vulpecula. NCBI lineage: Eukaryota > Metazoa > Chordata > Mammalia > Diprotodontia > Phalangeridae > Trichosurus > Trichosurus vulpecula. The sequence continues at coordinate 142,107,439 of NC_050576.1, read as the reverse complement.
ACACAGAATTAATCTCACTAAGTTTATATTCAAAGTCATCATTTTCCCTAGACGACTCCTGGTCTGATTTACTGCTGGACTGGGAGACTGGACTGCAAGACTGGACTCTTGAACCTATATTCTGGAACACAGGGATCCTAGAGCACCCTTCTGACCTTTCAGTCTCACACAGTTAAAGATTTCAATCTCCTTCACCTAAGGAAAAAGAGAAAAGGCAAAGAACAAGGATTAAGGTCTTTTCATAGGGCCATATTGCTTCAGAAGGGCAAAGCCTTCATGGCATTTCCTCTTAGAGCACAGAGTATCAGCAGACATCACAAATGAAGGAAATACTGAAGCAGACCAAGAAGTGGCTAAAGTGGATAGTCTCTTTAAAGTGGCTTTACAGCTAACCAAAAAGCCTCCTGTTCAATACACATTTATCATACCAGTTACAGAATGTGGGCATACTCATGGAGAGTCCCAGCCTCTCCATGGAGAGGAATCTCGTTTAAGGTATTCTCTAAATGCAGCCCCTTTTAGTCTCCTGATTAAGCTTATTCTAAATTATTGACCTTGGTAAAGTGACAATATGAAATGTACCCAAGGGACCAGAAGGAAGGAGAGTAGTTAAGGCAGACCCAAACCAGATTTGATTGTTGGATAAAATACTTTGCCAGTGTAGTCCTTGCAGTGTACCTACTTATTGGGTGACTGACAACCAACTCTCATCAGGATCCTGACTGAAACAGACATCATGGCTGATAACACCACCGCCCCCTAGTGAGGATTATACATTTACTGCCTATTTCTACAGTGTCTGTCTAAATGCCACACTAATTAATAAGGTCCCTGAAGGCAAAGCATAATCTTGTACTTCTAAATTTCTCATAACATACACGGTAGTGTTGAGTATATGTTAGGGGCTAAGTAAATTCTTATTGAATAATTAAAATTCAAATACTGCAATAAAATATAATTCAGGCCAAAAATTTTGAAAATACTCATTTCCTATAATCCCAGCTGTAGGATTGGCCTTTTTAAAAAGTCAAATTCGGGGAGGTTTTATTTACAAAATTGCCACCAATGCATCATTTTCAATTACTTCTAAAAATTGAATCTGGATATTCCATTGAGTTAATGAGCTGTTCAGTGGTTTGTTGGTTTCACCATACATACTGCACAAATGCCTACATTCCTATTTTACCATCTGCTCTGCTATGTGAATATAGATGGATATAAAAATATTTAAGTGCACAAATATTACATATTTCAATTTGGAAGAAGAGCATTGCCTCATATAGACAAACAGAATTTCATATTTATTATTTAGGGTTTAATTCATATCTTACACTTAGTTTTACTGAGCTAAGGGATTGTACTTTTATCCTGGTATTCTTTTCATGCCTTACCACCACTCTGCCTCTTTGCACACTAGTGTCAAGGTAACAAATCTTTACTTTATATTAGAGGCTGAGAGTTTAAATTTAAGATCTGTCAACCATGACAATGTCTGTTTTTGAAAAAGAAAATTAGTCATGACAACAAAAATAGAGGATTTCTTTTCCATTTGCCAGTAGTGGGAAAGTGGTGAAAAGTGGAAACGCAAATACAAGAGTCTTCAGGATATACTGACACCAGGATGAGAAATGAGAGGAAACTGATGGGAGGTTTATGTAGCAGCATTTCCAGAATAATATTGAATCTGAGCCACAACACCTGGAGAATTCCCAACATTATTTAGTTCTATCCACCTTCCTGAAGCTCTCATCATTTTTAACTTGGTTAAATAATTATATGTGTGTATGTTTATTTTTTCACTCCAAATGTTCAACAGGACTATTTGTGCCTGACCTGTAAAGCCTTCCAAGCACCACAGTTAGATAAACAGTACTTGACCCCAACATAGCGATGCCATTTTATTCCTCTTTGAGAACAAAGGACAGCAAACAACTATATGGAAATAGACAGATAAATATATATAGATATACACACATACGTATGTGTGTATGTATGTATGTACTCATATATACATATATGCATTTGCACATTGTAGTTACATATTTATTTACTTTGTATGATTTATGTTACCTACTTATAGACAATGAACCAGAAATGAACAGCAAGCCAGTAGAAATCCAGCATTTAGAATGGGTTAGAACTACTCTTTTTTTATCCTTTCAATAATCTTCAGTGTCATAGAAAGAGGAGATAGGGATCTGACCTGTGATTTCATTGGCATAGGACACTCAAAGTGATGAAACTCTTCCCAATGCAGATTGGCATTTTTTCACAACTTGTAGTCTTGAGAGCTGTGTACAACAGTAGGGGAGGGATTATGACTTGAAACAGGATTACACAGCTATTATATGTCAGAAACAGTACTTAAACCTAGCTTTTCCAGACTGGAAGGCCAGCTCTCTATCCACTGAGCAATACTGCCTCCTTTCCGTATAGGAAGCTGTCAGGCATTTAAATTGAGACTTGGAAAGTGTAAGTATCTTGCTCAATATCACCAAGTTAAAAAGTTGGTCAAGACTTGAACCCGAGCTTTCAATTCCAAATCCAATCTTTTTCATAAACTGAACTTCTTTCAAAAGACTTTCAAAACTTTTGCTTAATTTTAATGTGCATTCTTTAAAAAAAATAGAAAGATTTTCTGTGTTATGGGGAGATCTTGGTGAGGAAACTACACTACCAATTCTGATTGACACCTTCTTTGCAATTTATAATCTTAGAGTGTTGCCAGATGCACTGAATGATTGATTTGCCTGATGCCACTTCTTAGAAAGTCTTGAACCAGTAAATGTCACAGACAGGACTTCAACTCAGGACTCCCTTCCTACACACATTCTCATTCTTTCTGGTTCTTGTCCATATTGGCTCATGTTCTGAGACATTAATCTTACTTTTATTCATTTATATTTTTACTTAGTTTACTTATTTTGTAGCACCTGTGTATTATTCTTTCATAAGCCACAGGTACCCATCATTTTCCCCTTTGTTTTCCATTGCGTAAAATGGAAGAATGGAAGGTGGGGGATAGAGGAAAGAGACTGTCTAAAGTAAAGGAGTAAGTCAGATGATAAAAAAATCAAATGATCAAAAGATCAGATGTAGATCAAACAGTGGGAATTTTAAGAGGGAAATGAAGAGATTTCTATCTCTCTACCCGTGAGAATGCTCATATCAGAGAACTCATAATCTCAGTTTACAAGGGCTTTGAACTTATAGTATATGCTCAAGGGCTGGTCACTCTTTTAGGTGAACTAAAGATTTTACTGCCCTTGCCACCCATCATAGCCCATTCAGCAGTACCAGGAGAAGATAGAGAGAAGGACACTAAAAAGCTCATGAAGACACTGAACGATAAATACAGGAGCAGCCAGATAGTGGAAGGAAGATATAATGCATTGAGTGTAAGTACATCCATAACCTTTAGCTTTGAAAAGGAGGTGCGTGGGAGGCAATTACTTATCAACACATTTTTGAATGTAGTCACAGAAACTAGCACCAAAGTTATGGTTGGAGGAGTTGAGAATTCAGAGTATCCAGGAATGTCCCCCAACCTACTTCATTACATGTACTTCATTAATTTCATTTCCACTTCAGAAAATGTGGTTTAATCTTTGTGTGAATGAATAATCCTTTGGCGATCACATAAAATTGGAAAAGATAAATATCCTGTGGAAATGGGGAGCAGTGATATTCCATAGTTTGTGCAGTGTTATTGGGAATATTAATACCTCTGGATTATATTGAAACCTAAAGCTGAGGTAATTAGATAAACTGTGATTAGAATATTTTTGGAGAGTAATGATAAGATTTCTCAGACTGGATGGGCTTTTGATTCACTCATGTATATGCATAGTTGCTCAAGCTGTTTCCTCAAGATCTTATCACCTTATAACTTGTATCGCCAATAAATAAGCTTTTATCAAGTACCTATTATGTGCCAACACTGTGCTAAGGATTGGGGATACAAATACAACAGTGTTGAACAACTCAAGGACCTTGTACATATAGAAGTATATAAAGGATACATGCAAAATAACTGCAAATTTGTTTTGGGAGAGAGGGCACTGTAAGCAATATAAGATACAAGATACTCCCATTTTGTGTCTCAGTTTCTTCATCTATGAATTAACAAAATTGGATTTGATACATTTTAAGGATCCTTCATTCTCTAAATATCTGATCTTATAATCTAATCCTATGAAATTAAAGAGGAATAATTATAATGTACTAATTAATTAAAATGAATTCTTTACATAGAAGGTGGAAGAGTTATGGTTATACAGTTTATGTGAAGAACTCCTAATTTAAGTGAATTTAAGTCATCATGAACCCATAGTTCTTCATGCAAGCCAACAAAGCTGCAGTGATAATAGGCTGTATGAATGGAATCATAATATCATAACCAGTATCTTCTCATACTTTGCCCTAGTCAGAAAATACGTGGAATGCTGTCTTCATTTCTGGGTACCTCAAAACTATGTTATATGTGGACTGATTAAAGAAATAGAAGATCTTTATTCTGGAAAAGAGTGACTTTAAAAGAATATTGTAGCTACATTCAATTATTATAAGAACTTTCATATGAAAGATAGATAACATATGTGTGGTTTGACCTTGGAGGCCAGAATTATGTTATACCATGTTGTCACTAATTTTGATGTGAGAAATCAGCTAGATGACTCAGTGGATAGGGGGCTAGGCTTGGAGTCAACAAGACCCGTGTTCAAATGTGGCCTCAGACATTTAGTAGCTGTGTGATCCTGGGCAAATCACTTAACCTTTGTTTGCCTTAATCCATTGGAGAAGGATATGGCCAACCACTGTAATGTCCTTGCCAAGAAAACCCCATGAACTCTATGACCCGCTGGGTAATGAAGAGTTAGATATGACTGAACCACTGATCTTGATGTGATATAAGGAAGGACTTCGGTATAAAGCTGTATAAAGTAAATTGAACTTTCGCTGAAGGGATTCAAGGGCAGGTTGGATGAACACTTATGAGGGATAGTTATTCACATATGACTTAGAGTAGATAAACTCCTGAGGTCTCTTCCAATTCTTAGATTTCATACAATTATGGATCTCTATGACACTAAGAATATTTTCTCACTACAACTCAATCTCTTCCACATAAAATTATGTTTAAATATTTATTCTATAGAAATGTTTCATTCATTCATAATAATTGACTTAACAAAGCAAATAAACTGTGCTTTAAAAGAAATTCTCAGTGTCCAAGTTGGAAGAAGTCTTTGAAATCAACTAGTCCAATACATTCATTCAACAAATGAGGAAACTGGAACTAAATAAATTATTCTTTATAGTTAACTGATTATAGAACCAAGGCTAGAACCTGAGTCTTCTAACTTCTAGTTCACTGATCTTTCTATTCCACCACACTTTTCTTCTTTGCAAACACTAGCAATTAAAAAAACAAGCCACACAAAATTAAAGACTTCTTACAGCAAAGTAGCTGCAAAACTAGTCTTTCCCTCTGTTTCTCCACCTAAAACCAAACTGGATTATAGAGAACAATAATTCAAACCACAACACAGTTTACTTCTCTTCAAATTAGCAGATTCTCAGTCTTTTCTTCAGTTAGTCTGAAAAGCAATCAACAGGCTTCAAGTATAGCAGTTAAATTTTTTCTGTCACCTATGTGTTCTTGCTGATATCTTCACACTCAGATCCTTTTGGCTTCTTAACTGATCCCATTATCTTAAAATGCCTTCTTCCAGGCTTCCTCACTTCTTCTAAGGACTTAAAACAAAGCCTGCTGGTAATTAGTGGCTCACCTATACCTCATGATGTAAAAATTGCAAAAATCTACCTTTCTCCCATTTATGAAACCAATAGTCTTATTTAATCACCCTAAAGTCTCCAAATATACTATTTGATTTATCACTTTGTGATTTATAATCTTCCAAAGTCTGAAAGCACCCACATGTAAATGATCTGAGAGATGAGAATATGGCACCACCCCAGTCATTTCTCTGTCCTCCTACAGGTTCTGTGAGAGCTGGTGAACTGTATTCATGTAAGGGGCAGTTCTCTCTCCTATCCTTCTAACAATCTGCATTTCTCCCAACTTTTTGTGAGTAAAATTGTGTTTGTTCAGATACATTTGCCAGTTTTTTCATACATAATCTATTTTATTGCTACTTTTGAGAAACCATGCAAACTATCCATACACAAAAGGCATAATACCTCATATCTTTGATAAATTGATTCCGTCATTTTTCTTATATAAAAGTTCATTTTCTGCCCCTTTTCATAAGACTGCTCCCTTAGGAAAGTGGTAATACTTTACAAATGGAAACTAAAATGGTATTTTCCAAACTTTGAAATTCTGAATGCTAATAGCCCTGTTATACAGTGCACAAATGTTATTGAATAATTAGTGGAAGACACACTGGGGTTGGATCTAGATTCCAATTTCATCTCTGACACTTATTAGCTGTATGAATTTATAATCCATTTAGTACCTATCAATCTGTTTCCTGAATTCTAAGATGAGCATAATATTACTTGTTCTCCTTATCTCAACAGTTATCATGAGAATGAATTTAACGAGTGTGTATCAATGTGCTTATTACAAAAATATTGTCATAATAATATTTTTTATTAATTGTAAGTGACTATTTTAGGGATTATTGAGAATATAGGAAGTTAAAGACAGTCTGTGTCCTGCAATATAATTGGGAGGGCTAGATATATGAAGATTACTAATATACCCCTAAACCACCTGAAAATCCTCCAACATGATTGTGAGCCCCCTCACTGCTTCCCCAGTTAAGTATACAATTTTAGGGCATTAGGCATTCAGCATCACAGAACAAAACAACATCTGACAGCCCATACTGAAGGCATTTGATTTTTTTTTTCAAAAAAGTATTCTCATTTAATAGACCAGCAAAGTAAACAGCAAGGAATTGAGTCAGGTAGGGAATACTATTTATGCCTGTAAAAAATATCTATCATCTATCTCACTTCCAAGGAAGCGTTAATCAGCTTCCTTTTTAATTTCTGTTTGCCTTCCATGGTAGTAGAAAGAATAATACATTTGAATATAGGGGAGCGATAGTGAAGCTTATTATCTGAAGTCATTTCCCTCTTTAGTTTCCCTCCATTCTCAGTGGGCTAAAGTTTTGAAGTGAATGAAGCTTCTCTCCAGGGCTCTGGACTTATCACATTGTAGTGAGGCTATTACACTGTATGGTTTCCTCCTGTATTCCCCATAGCTCTCACAGCTCCTCCCTGTCTCTGCTCTGAGTCCTCAGTTTTCTTCTCTCTTCTCTTCTATGTACTTTTGCCAATGATTCATAATATGGTTCTATTTGGTATCTCTGGAAACAAGGAACCTCTTTCCCTTGTTTTCTGGGCTACAGACTGTTCTTTTCTTCTTCCAAGTCCAGTCTGCTGTCTCTTCCTACTATTGGCAGATATTTTTCCCCCAGTTTATGCTACCTCCTTCCTACTTATGCCTTTCATGTGGCTGTTGTATGGTTCCAATTTTCTGCCCACTTGAAACAATCTACTCTCATCTACTGAATGCCCCATTGTTGAACACTATCACAAGAATATTAGTTCTCCCAATGTCGGAGCTGTGGAAAAACTGAAGCTGTCTTGAAAAACTTAAATTAAGTTTACATTACACTAATTATAGGTAAATTGGCAAGGGATCTGCAACTTTGTTTTTCAGGGGAACTCTTCACATAGGACTTACCTGCCCAAACACAGATTACAATCTATCTAAGACTTAGTAGATGATTCCTCAAGAGTTGTCTAAAACACAAATAAGTTAGTGACTTGGTCAACATCACACAAACAGTAAATGTCGAAGATGAGCCTGGAACCAAGTTCTCCCTGACTCTAAGCCTCAGTGCTCTATCTACTATGCCTTGTGGCCTCTGCTAAATATAATTTCTATATCAATAATATAAAGCAGTATATGAAAAGAACAAAATGAGGGGCATGGGCAGTAAGTTATAGAGGATGCCACACTATCAATATTAAATACCACTGAAAAGAGCCATGTTGGAATTAACCACATTAGAAAAAGTCCTTAACTTAGTAGCTGATAATGGGAAGCTGCTATAAAAATCAGAATGTAAAACTGTACATCAATCAGAGGATGAGGGGTGGAGCCAAGATGGTGGCTGAAAAGCAGGGTCTTGCCTAAACTCTCCCCCAGGTCCCTCCAAGCACCTGTAAAAAATGGCTCTGAACAAATTCTAGAATTGCAGAATCCACAAAATAGCAGAAGGAAACAGGGTTCCAGTCCAGGAAAGCCTGGATGGTTGCGGGGTAGTGTCTACTGCACAAAGCTGGGAGCAGAGCAGAGCAGAGCCCAGCATGGGCCGAACCAGGACCAACCATGACCAAGAGCTGGGCAGAACAGGTGGTAGGGCCCTGAATCACTGAGCTGTGGCAGTTACCAGACTTCTCAACCCATAAACCCAAAGACAACAGAGAAGGTTAGTGGAAAAACTGCTAAATCAGAGTGAAAGGAGTGTGTAGTCAGCCCTAGCCCCAGGGGTGCAGAAGTGGTTCAGCTCTGGGGCTTCTCCCAGAGCTCCAGCAGCTGTTGCTTCCAGCCCTAAGCCCACCCTGTGGGAGGAATCAAGCAGCGGACCAGAGCAGGAGTGCAGAGCCTGCTTGGATCTGGGTTGGTTGTTCTTAGGGGAGGACGAGCACTGGTGTGGTAGAATTTGCTGTGCTGCTCTGGAAACAGCAGCACAAGGCCCCTAAGGCTTGCGACAAAGTACTCTCTACTCTACAAGCAGCCATACCCTGACAAAAAGCTCAAGGGTCAAGTAGTTGGTGGGGAACAAGAACAGGTATCAAAAATGGACTCAGATTCAGACTCAGACTTTGGAATCTTTCTTTGGTGACAAAGATCAAAACATACAGCCAGAAGAAGTTAACAAAGTCAAAGAACCTACATCAAAAGCCTCCAAGAAAAATATGAATTGGTCTCAGGTCATGGGAGAGCTCAAAAAGGATTTGGAAAAGCAAGTAAGAGAAGTAGAGGAAAACTTGGGAATAGAAATGAGAGGGATGCAAGAAAACCATGAAAAACAAGTCAATTACTTGCTAAAGGAGACCTCAAAAATACTGAAGAAAATAACACCTTAAAAAATAGACTAACTCAAATGGCAAAAGAGCTCCAAAAAGTCAATGAGGAAAAGAATGCCTTGAAAGGCAGAATTAGCCAAATGGAAAAGGAAGTCCAAAAGACCACTGAAGAAAATACTACCTTAAAAATTAGATTGGAGCAAGTAGAAACTAGGGAATATATGAGAAATCAAGATATTATAAAACAGAGCCAAAGGAATGAAAAAATGGAAGACAATGTGAAATATCTCATTGGAAAAACCACTGACCTGGAAAATAGATCCAGGAGAGAAAATTTAAAAATTATTGGACTACCTGAAAGCCATGATCAAGAAAAGAGCCTAGACATCATCTTTCAAGAAATTATCAAGGAGAATTGCCCTGAAATTCTAGAGCCAGAGGGTAAAATAGAAATTGAAAGAATCTACCAATCACCTCCTGAAAAATATCCCAAAAAGAAACCTCCTAGGAACATTGATGCCAAATTGCAGAGCTCCCAGATCAAGGAGAAAATATTGCAGGCAGCCAGAAAGAAATGATTTGAGTATTGTGGGAAAACAATCAGGATAACACAAGGTCTAGCAGCTTCTACATTAAGGGATCGGAGGGCTTGGAATATGATATTCTGGAGGTCAGTGGAGCTAGGATTAAAACCAAGAATCACCTACCCAGCAAAACTGAGTATCGTGCTCCAAGGCAAAATATGGATTTTCAATAAAATAGAGGACTTTCAAGCTTTCTCAGTGAAAAGACCAGAGCTGAATAGAAAATTTGACTTTCAAACACAAGAATCTAGAGGAGCTTAAAAAGGCAAACAAGAAAGAAAAATCATAAGGGACTTACTAAAGTTGAACTGTTTTGTTTACATTCCTACATGGAAAGATGATGTGTATAATTCATGAGACCTCAGTATTGGAGTAGCTGAATGTAATATACATATATATATATATATATATATATATATATATATATATATATATATATGTATACATACACATATATATGTATATAGACAGAAGGCACAAGGTGAGTTGAATATGAAGGGATGATATCTAAAAAAAATAAAATCTAATTAAGCGATGAGAGAGGAATATGTTGAGAGAGGGAGAAAGGGAGAGATAGAATGGGGTAAATTATCTCGCATAAAATTGGCAAGAAAAAGCAGATATGTAGGAAGGGAAAGGGGGCAGGTGAGGGGGAATGAGTGAATCTTTATCTCATCGGATTTGACCTGAGGAGGGAACAACATACACACTTAATTGAGTATCTTACCCCACACGAAAGTAGGGGGAAGGGGATAAGAAAGGGGGTACGATAGAAGGGAGGGCCGATAGGGTGAAGAAGTAATCAAAAGCAAACACTTTTGAAAGGGACAGAGTCAAGGGAGAAAATTGAATAAAGGGGGACAGAATAGGATGGAGGGAATTATGGTTAGTCTTTCACAACTTGACTATTTATGGAAATGTTTTACATAAAGATACACATGTGGCCTGTGTTGAATTGCTTGCCTTCTTAGGGAGAGTGAGTGGGGAGGGAAGAGGGGAGAGATTTTGGAACTCGAAGTTTTAAAAGCAGATGCTCAAAAACAAGTTGTTTTTGCATGCAACTTTGAAAGAAGATATACAGGCAATGGGGCATAGAAATCTATCTTGCCCCACAAGAAAGCAAGGGGAAAAGGGATAGGGAGAGGGGTAGTGGGGTGACAGAAGGGAGGGCTGACTGGGGAATGGGGCAATCAGAATATATGCCATCTTAGAGTGGGGTGGCAGGTAGAAATGGGGAGAAAATTTGTAACTCAAAATCTTGTGGAAATAATGCTGAAAACTAAAAAATATTAAATTATAAAGTATGGAATTCAAAAAAAAATCAGAGGATGAGTAAATCATTGGAAGGAACTGGTCCTTCAGGTAGTGGAAGATAGTTTTATAGCAATTATAGTTATTAAAAACCCAGAAACTAAAAAAACAAATTTTGGATAAAAAAGAAAAAAATTCTGGGAATTTTGCCCAGTGAGGAAGGAACTCACACCTTAAGGAATTCAAGGGTAATTCCATAAATGAAGGAGTTATTGATAAGTCATATTTCCATAGCCAAAAAATCAGTTTATGGTTGTCATTGATTTTATCAAAAATAATATAGGAAAATGCTGATGAAGAAGAAGAGAAATTGATTTTTCCTGGTAGCTGCAACAAATTTTTTCTTTGTCCTGGCCCAATTTCTGAGAACAGAATAGAACAGAAATCAAGGAGTGCATATGGGAAATTATTTTAATCAATGAGAAAATGATAGAAGCTTTTTGATTACTCCAAGAGTACTTAGAACATAGGCTTCCATAGAGCTTGGCCGCATCTGTTGACACCCTCAGGGGAATATTTCTATGGGTCTTTTCCCTTCTCCTAATGATAAAAGCCAGTAATAATCCTAGATTCGAAGTGTGAAGCTCAAGAGATATTAAAGTACAAAATGTATAATTAGAGACACGTAAATGTACAATAGAATACATATATTTATTCAACCAAATTTTATTATATGTCAATCCCCACCACTCATGTTTTGGTTTTTGTTGTTGTTGTTCACCATTAGTTCTAACTAGGTTGACTGAACAAGAACACAAGGATTTGTTAAAACTATCCCATCAGAAAAACAATACAACAGTCTAGTCTCTACTTAGAGTGAACAAAGAAAGCATCATGTTATATGAAATAGCGTTCTCTCTCATTCCAAACAACAGGGTGCTACAGCAGAGACAGCACTGAGCATGGCATCAGGAAAACATGGTTAAGATTCACCTCAGACACTTACTAGCTATCTGATCCTGATCAAGCCACCTAACCTCAGTCCACCTCAGTTTCCTCGTTGCAATGGGAATAATAATGGTGCCTATCTCAAAGGGTTGTTGTGAGGATCAACATCAGTAATGGGCTCGCACACAGTAGAAGCTTAATAAATGCTTGTTCCCTGATGATGGAGAACAATATTCAGCTTTAAATGCTCCCTCACTGTATGAAAAACATACCATTTCAACCTAAACCTAAGCAGATCAACAAGTGAATAGTGGAGTCAAAAAGCCAAAATAACAGATGATTAACCGTTGGGTTTTTACAGACCCCTTGGATGTTTTTACAGCATAGTCTGGCTGACAATTGTGTTTTGGCTTGCTTCCTCTCTTCTGAACTTTCATAAAATTTCTTTTGTTACCTAAGAGAATTAAATTAAGGGAGGTTTCCCTTCACTGCAGTTTATCAGAAGGCTGTCTTCTTCAATTACTTTCTCTGTTGATTAACTTATCAGTGTTCATTGCAGGGCTTGAGGGAAAATAGAATAAGGGCCTCACAAGCCCCTTAATCCCCCACCTCCCTACACTGAGAGGAAGATTAAGCCAAATAGTACATTATCTGAAGTACTAAGTTTGGTTTATAGATGTTGGCTTCCCTTCTGTGCTTTGTGTCACTGTTGCAAAATATCTTAAGGCTCTAGGTTATCTGGCAACAAAAAAGTCTTTTCTCCTACCTCTATTTCAACAGGGAATCAATTCTATTTATTGAACATTAATTTATTTCTTAGTATGTACCAAGAGCAGTGGTGATACAAAAAAAGCTAAGAGGTACAATGGATAGAGCCCTGGCCTCATGAAGAACTGCCTTCAAATTTGGCCTCAGATACTTTACCTGGGTGAGTGTAGGCAAATCACTTAACATCCGTCTCCCTCAGCTTCCTCATCAATAAAATGGGAATACTAATAACACCTACCCCCCAGGATTGTTGTGAGGATCAAAGGAGATATACGTAAAGTGCTTTGCAAACATTAAAATGCAATGTAAATGCTAGGATTATTATTATTACAAGGACAAAATGAAATGATCCCTGCCTTCAAGGAGTTTATATTTCAAGGAAAACGTGTACAATGATATGTAAATAGGAAATAAATACAATTTTTAAGAGTGGAGTAGATAGAGCACTAATCATTCAAGGAAATGGGTCAGAAAAGGCTTTTTGTAGCAGGAAATATTTGAGGTAAACCTTGAAAAGTCCTATGGGTTCTAATATTCAGATTTGAAGAGGGTGAGATTCTGGGCATATAGGACAACCTGTCCATAGATAGGATGACAGGAGATGGGATATCATTCCTAGAAACAGTAAGTGGAGTCTGACTGATATGAAAAGTGTATGAAGGAGAGCAATCTTCATTAAGGGTAGGGAAGAGACAAATTGTGAAGGTATATAAAGCAATTATCGCTTTTCATAATTTTTCATCCACAATGAGAACAAACATTTTACATCATGTCAGCAGACCTCTTCCTCACTTCCAACCTACCTTTCTTGGGACTGAGAAAACTAATCCACAGCAATAAATTATTTACTGCTGACATTTTTATCCTTTTCAAAAGAAGGCCCCATGCTATCAGGAAACTGATAATTTTAACACAGTATTTCATATTTTGGAAAATATGTTCTAGCATTACCATAGAGTATAGTTGACCTAAAGCTGAGTTTCTAAGTTGCCCCTTTAAATAAATAGAAGAAATGTAGATATCAGGGAAAGTGCTTTAATGTTGGCTTTATCGTGTGTGTGTGTGTATGTATGTGTGTGTGTGTGTTGTATGTGTGTGTGCATATGTGTAATTTTCAAAGTCTGGCTTCTGTTAGAAAGTTTGCCTTCTTATTAAAAATAATAATCACCAAAACAACTTATTTGAAATAAGTCCAGTTAATATTTGAGAGTTTCATTCTGAAAGCACTTTATATTATATATCTGCTGATCTTTTCTACAACATACAATAAATTAGATTTACTCCCCTCCATCTTAGAAATTCCATGGAATACAAAGCAGGTTAAATCTGCTAATGCTGAATTGCGACTAGGGGAGAACTTCAAAATGCAATGGGTACTTAATACAAACTTGCCTATTGCTTTGCATTGCATTGAATGGAATTCACATTTATCTAGTCCAACCCCTTTGTTTTTTTCCAAGGAGGAAACTAAAATTCACCCAGGTGAGATAATTTGTCCAAGTTCTCATCTAAATTCAGTTTCTCCCACTCCAGATCCATGATTCTTTCAAGATAGATACCTGATAATCTATGTCTTTATTCAGATGTCTCTCTAGTTTCAGTTCTCTGATTTCAGAACCAAAATCAGTTCATTTTGGGCATGTGTCCTAACATACTCAATGTTGAATCACAGAATAGCTTAATTTAGGGTTTCCAACTTCGACATTAGAAATTGACCAAATACACATGATGACTTTTTTAAATGTTTTTTTTCCTTAGCTTTTTATTAGCCTCTTATTAGTAGTAAGGCAAAATTCATGACCTCGGAGAGGGCCATGGACATGCCTGAGTGGTTCAGAATATAGAAGTATAAGGAATTCTCTAAGCAGAAGGCAGAGGAAGTATAACATTTATCTATACTCCAAAAGATCAGATCAAAGGATCAATGACCCCAATTTGATATTATAGCAATAATATTCCAAAACTGATAAGCCCACCTCACTGTAGTAACAAGGAATTATAACAAAATATTATAGCAAGGAGCCAAGACATACAGAAAGCTCACTCACAAATCCTAACTATTTGCTCAGCACCTTCTCCTGCACCTCTGCTGATTCTGAGTTCCTTGATCTCCACAACTCTCTCTTGTTCAGCACTCTCGAGTCTGCTCTCTCTCTCTCTCTCTCTCTCTCTCTCTCTCTCTCTCTCTCTCTCTCTCTCTCTCTCTCTCTCTCTCTCCCCCTTTCTCTCGATGTTGGCTCTTAGCCCTGTTCTGCTGCTCCCAGTTCTTGGCTCTCTTTTTATACAGTCCTAGCTGTCATCTGATTGACTAGAATGCAGTTCACATACAATTGGCTCTGGCCTTAGCAAATCCCCTTAGGGCCCTGAGGTCTTCATGCCTCTGGCAAACTAGCAAGCTAGTTTGCTAACTAGCCTGGGGTCTCACATGTACTTAGTGTGTGCCTGCCTCTAATCAGGCCTCCTTTTGTTAGCCCCACCTGAAGCGTATTCAATGAGTGGGAAAGATCTTTCACTTACCGATTGGCACTATACCTCTATCTAAGGTCAGAACCCAAAGATTACTTACTATTTACCCACAAATTCAAACAATTAGCAAATTTGTTGAGCCACATTTCTAGTTACAAATCCAATCATCTATCCTAACACAGAAAAAGGATAAGGAGATAGAGAGAATAAAGTTCTACATTAAAAACATGTGAAAAGAAATAAATTGGGCCAGACACAACATAGCAATGAAAAACAGGCAGCAAAAAGTAAGAATTTTAATACAAGTAGAAATTGTCAAGTTTGTCAAAGTAGTTGAAAGTCATACTGCAATATGATCATTGCCATTGCTGAGATAAAAGATATATGGACAGAATATGTAAACTATGGGGGTTAAACAAATAATAATATTTATCTAAGTAAATCTCCTCTAATCTGTTGAAGAGAGAAGAGAACTTGTCTCATCCATGGATTAAATTTCAAAAGGACTAAAAAGAGATAAGGTTCAATTCATGCAGTTTTGATTAAGGGAAGCAAATTATCATTTTTTAATCTAAAATAAAATCCAGTTCCTTTTTTCTGGTTTATTTCAAGAGATGAATTGTTTTATTCCAAGAGACAGATCTGTTAAAATAAACAGAAAATGATAATAATCCAGACCATCAAATTAGGGCTCCCTGGATGATGTCATATGCCAAGCTGTATAAAATTCTACAATATATTTTGTCAAAGTAAATCTCCTAAATATCACAATAGGCAACAGGATGTACTTCTCCTCACTGGCATCAGAAATTGATCAAATTCACCAATCCATATGACACTTAACCTCTCAGAGTCTCGGTTTCCTCTCTGGCAAAATTAGAGAATTGGAAAAGATGGATTGTAAGGTTCCTCCCAGCTCTAAATCCTTGATCCCATAATTCTCAGGAACAGTAGACTAAATTCTTTCCATCATCCTTTATGTGTACACATCTTAGAGAGGAAACAAATGCAAGTAATGATCTATTGGTTGCTTTAATCCCCATCTTAGACCTTACACTTTAATAAGTATTGTATTTGATTTGTTTGGTTGAAAAATAAGCAAAGTGCTATGATAGCAATAAATAAAATGAAATGTTGATTCTAAATATTTTGGTATTCACAAAGACTGTTGTCGCTCTGCATTTATTCTTGACATGGTAGCCAAAATAATCTTCCAAAAGCATATGTCTTACCATGTCACTTCCCTATTCAAAAGATTTCAGTGGCTCCTTATTAACTCCAGGATAAAAATATAAATCCCTTAATCCAATTCTTAAGGCAACCTACAATCAGTCTTACAGACTACCTTTCCCCCTTTGTTTCACATGGAACCCTACATACATACTATACTATCTAACCAAAGAGTAGATAGTAAGTAGCATGTTAACTTCTAAAAAGCACTGACTGCAATCTGAAGATCTGGGTTCAAAGAACATTATCCATGCCACTTTTATTAAGTTCTTACTATGTGCCAGGTACCATGTTAAGCTTTGAGAAATACCAAGAAAGGTAATACTATTACTCGACATGAAGGAGCTCATATTTTAATAGGGCAAATAACAAACTAGTGAGAAAGGTAACATGCAAAATATATGTTGGGTCAATGAAAGAGAATCTCATGGGAGGCACTAGCATTGGGAATAAGCATTAAGAGGAGAGAGGATTTGAGCTGAGTCTTGAAGATGACCAGTGGAGTTCCAGGAGGCGTTCCAGACACAGGAGACAGACACTTCAAAAGTGGGTAGTTGGAAGAAGGAATGTTCTACATAAAGAATAGCAAGGCGAGTATAACTGGATTGTTGAGTACATACATGGAAGGAAGCAAATTAATAATAATAGGTTGTTGAAGAGGAGGAGGAGGAAGAGGATGGTAGCTAGGATTTGTGTAGGGTTTTAAGGAATGCAAAATGCTTTATATGTGTTATCTCATTTTCACCTTATAATAGCTCTTTGAGGTCAGTTCTATGATTATCTCATTATAAATTATCCCCATAAAAGAGTAAACTATGGTATAGAGAGATCAAGTGAGTTTCACTGGGTCACATAGCTTATAAATATCTCAGGGCAAAATTCAAACTCAAGTCTTCCTGAATCTAAGTTCCCCTTTTTTTCCATTATAACACCCAGATGCCTAAAGTATAAGAAGACTAAATAGGAAAAAGACAAAGCCAAGCTGACTAAAATGTTCTCCTTTGGGAAAGAGAGGTATCAGACTAGGATTACTTCTACATGCCCTCCAAAATATCACTAGTTTAGGGGAATGACTTTTCCTTAGGTTCAAGCCATTTTCCTCATTGCTAATAGGAATAGGTAGCACCAAACTTATATGTGTTGGTTTCATCCTTTCCCACCAAATGCTAGTTACACAAAAGACCATTATAACTAAGGAACAGTGATTAAATACATGCATCCAACCACAAAGCAAACATAAATTATAGAGGTTATACACATTAAAATCTGTCAGAGTAAATGAGCTCTCATACTAGGAGCAAGATATCTCAGCTCATCCAAAAGAGAGGACACAGCCACCCAAAGAGAAATTCCTCAAAGTTTCTAGGGAGGCAAGTTAGAAATAAGCAACATTTTGAGCCAGATTTTCCCTATATGTCTGCATTCTGAAATATGTTCTCTTTCTACTGGAATGATTTGCATCCTTTTTCAAACCAGATGGAAGAGGAAAGTTTCTTGTATCAAGCTCTTGCTCAAAAATTCATTTCTCATGAAGGCATGCAGCACTGAGTTATTTTCTTCCCCAACTAGTAGAGTCTTATATGTATGTTGTAGGCTTGAAATCTGTGTTACCTATAGATCTGGGAACTATCTGTATAAAAACAATTAAGTGAACCATCAGAACTGATGAGATACATACAATTCAGCATAAATTGGAGGGAAAAGAGAAGAAAGGTAAGGAGGAAACTTTAGGGACTATCTATATTAACCTAGGTGAAGATGAAGCAAAAAAATGGAGAAAGAGTGATCAGGTAGTAGGAAAAAGGAGTAGAGGGTCATAAAAATCCAAAGAGGACACAATATATAGGAGAGAATTAGCAATAACATTAAAAGTCTCAGAGAGGCCAAGAAGAATGAAGATTCACCTAAGGCCATTAGATTTGGAAATTAACAAATCAATGGTAACTTTGGAAAGAACAGTTTTAGTTGCATGATAAGGTTAGGAGCCAGATTACAGAGGGTTTAAAATTGAAGGACTGGAAGGGAAGGGGAATCTCATAGGATGGATCCTATCTCAAGGAGTTTAGCTGAGAATGAGAGGGGAGAGAGAGAATGATAAGTATGTGGATGCTAGATACAAGTGAGGGTTTTCTTTAAAGACTAGCAAAATATGGACATGTTTCTAGGCAACAGAGAAGTAACCAATAGACACTGAGAGATTGAAGAATAGAGAATAGGGATGATACAGGGACAATCCACTGTAGAAGATAAAGTGGAATGGAATTAAGGGTACACATAGAAGGGTTTACCTTGGAAAGAAGAAGGGCCATCTCATCTTGTAAGATGAAAGGGAAGCAGAGAATTGAGGGAGTGGGTGCTATGGAGTGCTCAAAGAGAGTTGCAAATTTTTAGAACACACTCTGTGGTGATTAAAATAACAAATTTATTAGAGAGATTTAAAATATGACTCCATGGGTCTGAGTTTCTGCATCTGTAAAATAAGGTTGTTGGACTAGGTGGCCTTTAGGCTCCATTCTTGCCTTAGATCTATGATCCTATGTTGCCTAAATTCAATGTATTTTGGTACATCCACACAGTCTGTTACCCTTGCACAGAATTCCCTTTCCCCATCACAGCCTTTTAGGATTGTTATCATCCTTCAAATCTCAACTTTGATGCTACTTCTTCCATATAACCTTCCCTGATGCCCCCAGCTGAAAATGTTCTGTTCCTCAAATATTCCTCAAGTACTTTGTCTGAATCTCTCATTTGTCTCCAATATCCCTACCCTGTGTTCTACTTAATATTGTGCAAGTCATATCCCTACGGTAAACAGCAAATCTTGAAATCAAGGACGGTTTCATTGTGTGCCCATCAAAGGGAATTTTCTATAGTGCTTGATAAATATTTATTGAATGATCTTGTAAATGGAGGAACAACTACCTTATCCCAGTAATATTTATTTTATCAGTTCATGTGTCTTCTCTAAGGTTAACAGGTATCTACTATATATCTTGAGTATGTACAGAAGCAGCTAGTTGGTATGACAGATAAACCACTAAGATTCAAATTCAGGAAGAGGTGAGTTCAAACCTAGCCTTAGACACGTACTAACTATGTGACCTAGATCAACTCACTCACACATTGACAATGTCAGTTTCCCCATATGTAAAATTAAGATAACAGTAGCACCTACCTCCCAGGGATGTTCTATGGATAAACTATTAGATAATATTTGTAAGATACTTTGCAAACTTTAAAGAGTTAGCTGCTAGCTGTAGTTATTATACTCATTTAGGGTACATATTATCTTGCCCATTAGAATTTATGCTCCTTAAAGGCAAGGACAGTTTTTGCTCTTTTTTATATCCCCAGAAGTTACACAAAGTATGACAGGAAGGTGATCTTTAGAGAGAAGGGGTAGGACCGGGAAAGGTCTCTTGAAAATTTTAGATTTGAGCATAGGTCAAAGAATTTAGCCTATGCCTGCAGACAGGATCTAGGCTGAATTTTAATGAGAATGATGGTCTTACTATTCATGAGGATACTAGGGACTTTCATTTGTTTTTCAGTGGAAAGATGTAAGTAGGTGGGAAGTCATTCCTGAAATTTCTATTTAGTATCCTGGTGTTGTGAAATTTACTATAGGATCTCATAATTCAAAGTTTCTTAGTTGGAATAATTTAGCTCAAACACTACTGCATTATGTAAACTGTCCAACCCTGAAGGAATAGGTTAAAACTGAATGATTTCTCAGTTGATTATTAGCTCCTTTACTCTTTTAATTGTTGTCTTGATAATACATGACTCCTGTGTCTTCTGAATTTGTGTGACTTGGCTGACCCATTCATCTTCCTTTTAATGGTTATGTGAGAGGTTAGGAAAAGGCCAAGCACAGTCTTATTGCAGAGATTAGCTGCAAATTTGTCCAAAACATCTCGACAATCCTCGACTATCAAATGACTTGCCACAAATCCTATAGGCTATAAATAAAAGAAGTCAGATTTTGATATCTTCTAGATCAAGAGAAAGTATCCAAGTCCATTGTTCTTTCCTTTATTCCACCTTTTATGGCAAATTCAAGGCAAATGGGTAGAGGATATCAAAAAGGTAATTGAACTTGAAATGGTCTTCAGGTAGAGGAAACAAAAAGGTAAATTGTCTTTCTATACCTAATTCCGTCTAGCATGGAAAAATCAGCGACCATCGCATAAATTATAAGAACCTTGGTGACAAATGACTACTCCATCAGGGAAAACCCCAGAATAATCTAATATATACTGTAGATTTGGGGAAAACAGATTTTCAAGAATTCAGTCAAGATATGACAAATATCCAATGGATTAGTATTTTATAGAAGTTGGTCCAAGAGGATTAGGAAGCTCATGAAAGTTAAATTCTGAAAACAAAACCAGATATAGAACCTATGAAAAGGATAAAGGGAGGGATGCCTAACAAATATAAACTGTCGCTACACAGGGAATTTACTAAACATTACAGATATAGATAGATAGATAGATAGATAGATAGATAGATAGATTTCAATAACACTTGTAGGAAATGTAATCAAGATGGGAAAAGCAGGTGGAATACAAAAGAGAAGCACAATCCTGTAAGAATACTTTAACAAGAGCTAAATTGTGTTGAAACTGACAATAAATATTAAGGGTAATTAAAAAGGGGTTTTCTTTTAGCTATTTTGGTGTGTAAGAGGAGGATCGAAAAAGGTCTATAAAAATTGTTGGTACAGATGAGAGCATCACCACACACGTGATTGCTCTGACACAGGCTATCCCCCAGAGATTTCCATTGGAGGGAATTGTAATTCATCTCTCTAGTCTAGCTAAAAAGAAAGGCTAAGAAATACATATCGATATGAGAATGCAATGGGGTTTTGGTAAATAAGCCCTCCCCATTCTGAATGTTGACATCTTGATCAAAACTCTATTCTACCTCAATAATTATGTTTCTGCTGATATATGGGACTGCTAAACTTCTGACACTAATCTTGAGAGTAGAATCCTAGCAAAACACTAGAGTAAATTATTAAAAGGATGGTTGATGACTACTTAGAAAGAGAAGCAATAATCATTAAGACCTGAATAGTTTCATCAAGAACAGGCCATGAAAGACTAATTTAATTTCCTTTTTTAAAGGGCAACTAGATTAATAGAACAGGGATACAATATATAAACAGCACAATTAGATTTCAGTAAAGTATTTGACAAAGGCGAGGTACAAAAATAATACAAGGCAGAATATGGGAAAGCTATTCCAAGAGTGGAAAAATGATATAAACACAGGAATGAAGAGAGTAGAAAGAAAAAGGGACACAGTGAATAATCCAGTTTGTGTGAAACATATGTAATCCCTTTGAACAGGGAGCAAATCCATGTACCCTGCTAGTAAAGCTTCAAAGCCAGAGCACTGATGGAAAAAGTCAAAGGGTAATTAATTTAAAAGAGGGAACATGGAAAAATGGCTCCTAGGATTTGAGAGTTTGTGCATATTTCTCTCAGAACACAGACAGGACTAAGAGATAGCTGGTTTATTCCCTGTAGGGGAAACTACTTACATTTGTCAGTATAAAAAAAGGGATGGGGAGAGAGATGTGTGTTGCCCATGTAGGTATGTGTGTATCCACATGGGTCTCTCTTGATGCAGCTTGCAGAGAGGCTATAAATAGGCATCTCTAGAATCCCCCCACTGCCAAGAGAGATTTTGACTCCTGCAATAAAATAAGTAGGAGATTGATGTCACAATCCTGGCTCTTCTGCTCTCCTTAGAGAGGGAATACCAGGCTAGAATTATTTCTATGTGCCATCCTTAATATCATTAGTTCAGGGGACTTTTTAGGTTTAAGCTGTGTTTCTGGTTGTTATCCATTAATGGGAAGGGAGTGCCCCCAAAATATATTGGAAGGTATAACTCCATTGGCACCAATGTTAATTATACAAAAATCATTGTAGGTAACAAATTGTGAATAAAAACATTTATCTAAACCAACAGCAAGCAGAAATCAGAGAAGTTATATAGTTTAGAATACACCAGACAATACATGAAGTGAATAAGCTCGCCCCCTGGGAGCAAGATATCCCAGCTCTAACATAAGAGAAAATCTCCAATCTCACCTAAGGGGAAATTTTGGCAAATCCTTTGTGTGGAGAGCTGCCAATAAAGACATGTTGGAAGCATTTAGTCCTCAATATTTCAAATTCTTCTCGGAGTCTTCTTTCTCCAGAGAGTTCTCTCTGAAAAGAACATGGAACCATATGTATATTTCTCAAAACTGGAAGCCAGAGCCACAAGATCTCTCCTCTTCAAAAATCTTCATAATTTCAGCTCTCATGAAGGTAGATATCATGGAGTAATCTCTAGCAATGATGAGAGCCTTATGCAAAAATAGGGCTTGAGGCTCATTTACAGAATAACTGAGCTGGATCATCTAGACAAAAGAATCAGTGTCATTTCAGATAACAGGAAAAGGGCTGAGTCCATGCTACCTCAATAGAATGAGATTGACAGAAAAAACCTTGTGTTCCTGTCTTTTCCACTAGATAGAACTCCAAAATTTTTTCATAGAATGAATAATTCCAGGGTGAATGCATTTCCTAAGGATGTGACTAGAGTGAGAGAATGAATTCCATTGCTTTTATTTATTTCATTTTATTTGCTAAAATGCAACTGGGCTTAGCCTAAGGAGTATTGTGCAGATTGGGTGAAGGTGCTTTGCTGTATAAATTGGTGAATTTGTTTTTATTCTTTTCTAATAATATAAAGAACTACATAAAATTAATCTATTAATATGCATTTATCAACCTCTAGAGAAGGAACTAATAAGTAGAAGTATGCTTAGTAGAATTTTACACTCACACCCACTTCCCCATCCCTATATGTATATGAGGATATGTAGAGATAAGGAACAAATGTAAAGAGGGTTAAGTAAGTTGGCCAAAGTCCCATAGCTAGCAAGTGTGTCTGAGGCCAATTTGAACTCAGGCCTTCCTGATTCCAGGCCCAGTGCTCTATCACCTGAACCAACTAGCTGCCAATGTGTGTGTGTGTGTGTGTATGTGTGTGTGTGTGTGTGAGAGAGAGAGAGAGAGAGAGAGAGAGAGAGAGAGAGAGAGAGAGAGAGAGAGAGGTGGCGCCTGGTGCAGGGGGCTGGGGTTAGGGAGGGAGACAGTTTAGCACTAACATTCTGAAGAGGAAGGCACATGAGTCAGTACACACAAGATAAACAGAGAGTAGATGGACTATCACCTCCTGGGGGATGCATTACTTGGAGTGGTGAAGGGGCAGTCAGGTAAGGCTACCTGCAGGAGGCAATGTTTGACTTATCTCAGTTGGAGGTTAGAAGCAAGAGCATTCCAGTCATGACAGTCCACCAGTACAAAGGCACAAAATGGGAGATGAGATTATGTACCTGTTGAAACATGGCAGAGATAGAGATAAAAGAGGGCATTCAGGGGGTGGTGGAGAAAAGGCAGGAACTCATCTGAGGTCTCCCCCAAGCCCCTCCAAAGACCTTTAAGTAATGCCCCCAAAACAAATTCTGGAGCAATAGAACCCACGAAAGGACAGGGTGCAACAATTTTTCAGCCCAAGACAACTTAGAAGGTCAAGAGGAAAGGTCTATCGCACCTGGGTGAGAGTGGAGCACAATTCAGTGCAGGCCTCAACAGTACAGAGTGACCCAGGCAAATCAGGAGCAGGCCTTTGGAGCCATTGTGGCTGATTCTGGAGCTCAGAACACAGATTGTTAGGAGGTTGAACAACTGGTCAGAAAGAGATCATAGAGGTCTCGTTCTTTACACTGGGGGTAAGATTCTGTTGCTTTGCCCAAACTTGGTCCAGTCACAGTCCTGGGTGGCAGTCCCAGGGCCAGGAAGAGCACTAGCACACCAGAGCTTGTGGCCACAGTGCAGCAGGTACCCTCTTCACAGTTTCAGGGAAGAAAAGAGTGCTTGTGGTAGTTCACAGACCAGAGCACAGTCCAGGAGAGTAGTAAACGCACCTCTCCTTGGATCATACCAACTTGGAAGAACTGAAAACTTACAGGTCCTTAGAAGTATCTCTTAAAATAGCTACATAAAACCCCTGAACCTTGAGCAGGGAACACCCTGGAAGCAGAGCCCCACTTTAGCAAAGAGTTAAAAGTCAAGAAATAGGCTGGAAAAATAAGCAAAGAACAGAAAAAAAATTCTGACTATAGAAAGTTACTATGGTGACAAGGAAGATCAAAATACACACTCAGAAGAAGACAGCAAAGTCAAAACTCCCAGATCCAAAGCCTCAAAGAAAAATATGATTTGGTCGCAGGCCATGGAAGAGCTCAAAATCATTTTCAAAATCAAGTAAGAGAGGTAGAGGAAAAATTGGGAAGAGAAATGAGAGTGATGAAAGAAAATTATGGCCTCAGACACTTACTAGCTATGTGACCTTGGGCAAGTCACTTAACCTTATTGCCCCCAGTTTCTGCATCTGTAAAATGAGCTAGAGGAGAAAATGGCGAACCACCCCAATATCTTTGCCAAGAAAATCCCAAAGGAGGTCTTAAACAGTTGGACATGACTGAAATACCTGGAGAACAAATTTATGTCTCTATCCACAAGGGCAGAACAAAAGGAACAAATCACAATGGCTACCACACGGTCTGACATTCAAAGAGTGTGGTTGATAACACAGTGATCTCTGTTGTTGTGTTAGTCCTACTTAACAGTCTTACTAATTAATGGGTCCAGGCATTATTTTTCAGTGCCCACTGACTGTGACATTTAGAGTATAATAAAGACAGTAATGTGAGAACAAGCTAGAAAAGTAGGTTAGAATTAGATTGTGGAAGGCCACAAATGCTAAGTTTAGGAATTTATGCATGACTAAGCAGTCAATGAAGAGCGGCTTAATAATTTTTAACAGAGTTATAAAGTGATTAGACAGAGACATATTATAAAAATTACTCAGGATGTGGCAGAAAATATGGACTGAAGAAGAACTGAGGAAAACAGGAAAGTATTAAAATAGTCTAGATGAGTGTTGAATGAGGTTAGAACTGAAGTGATTGTCCTAGCGGGGCTAGAAAGGAGGAAGTGGATGAAAGAGATATTGGAGAACTAGGCAAGGCTTGGCACATGACTTTATTTGGCCAGTGAGTGAGAGAGAAGTGTCAAAGATGCATCCAAAATTTTGAGTGTAGGTGTCTGGAAAAAGCAGACAGGTGTCAGGGCAGAGGATAGGGGAGAACATTGCTTATAAATTTAATAGTGCTTTAAGTTTTGCAAAGTGCTTGGCTCACAACTCTGAAATGATGAGTTCACTTTGGGACATGTTGAATTTGAAGTGCCACCAGTTCATCCAAGATATTATGCAGAACATGCTTCTACAGGGACTGAAGTAAAGAGAAATAGATCCTAGAATGACTCCTATGACACTGTGTCCTGGGTATATAGTATGTCCTCAGTAAATATTTGCACCCCCCTCTGCAAAAAGAAAGGGTTGAATTCTATCAGTCTGAGACATATTGCCCATGTGTGATGAAAAGCCAGGGGTGGTCCCCTGGATTCTATAATCATGCCTCCCTACTTATCTATCCCACTGGACATTGGAGCAAAGGGAAAGAAATGAAAAAGAGCAAAATTAGGGGGAATAAGTAATTGAGTAAAATGACAGGTTTTTTTTTTTCCTGAAGCTCTATGCACCTAAGAGAAATAAAGCCGATCAAAGAAGTAATAGATTGCCACTTTTCTTCATTCTCCCCTCTACCACAGTTTTTAGGCCTTTATAGGAAATGGAACAATTGAATTCCTTTGGCTTTGCATAAATGCTCATTTTAACAAACTTTAACAATAATGACTTAATATTCCTAAGTGAATTGGACAAAAGAAAGTAATAGTATTTTTACATGTGGGAAAAAAAATCTTGATACGCCTAAGTTTTTTGTTCACATATCTATTCAAATAACTATTTAAATAGCTCCTAGGATTGCAAAAGGAGAAAGGCTAGTATTTAAAATGTATTTCATATGAATTATTGGAAAGGCAAGACACATTTCATGGTAGTGAATAAGGCAGAGGTCAGCAATTTTTCCAGAAGAGGATTTAATCTTTATTTCCTTGTACTGCAGTTTTAAAGACACTGACAGCACGGTGCCTATGATGTCAATGTAAATCAATGTTTGGATTTCAGACAGCTGGTCAACATGAACTTATATGTCAAGTTGAAATATAGTCATAGATTCTGGTCATGAACTCTTTTTTTTTAACAAAAGACCCAGGTCCTGAGTTTGTCTGTTTTTATTCACTCATTGACACTTAGAGGTAGTGCATTTTTGAGAGCACTATAATATTTTCCCCCAGTTTTAAGATGAGAGGCAGCACACTACTTTAAGTCAGGAAGACCTGATTTTAAATCCTGTGTTAGACACTTACTAGATGTGTAAAACAAAAGTTCACTTAGTCTATTTTAGTCTTAGTTTCTTAATATGTAAAATTGGGATGATAAATTCTTTCCTGAAGTTTACTGTAAGAATCAAATGAAATAATGCATATATAAAGTGCTTTGTAAAACTTAAAGTACTGTGTAGATGCCAGTTATTTTCATATATGATTAGATAGATGTGTGTTTATATATGTATATATGTGTGTATTGTATGTATATGTATGTGTGTATATGTATATGTATGTATATATTAATACATATACTAATGAATTTAATTGCATTTTACCCATTTTAAATTAGCTTGAATTTATTTACTGTTTTCATATAAAATTAAGTTCAAATTTACAGGATGTTATATAAGAATGCCATGATCTGCCCTTGCTACTGGCAGTAATTTTGTTTTCATTAGAAATTACTGGTGTTTATCAGTCATTTTTCTGCATGTCTTAAATTTGGGGATACTTTTAGTCAATGGTCCACGAATGCATCTTGTTTTTCATTTGCCTTCTGGTTCTAACTGTTTTGGGAAGTTTTTTCCTATACCCCATGATTTCCTGAACTCTAATATCCTTTTGTTTTTGTTTTTGTTGTTTTATTATGCTTTCTTGGGAAGCTAATTATACTTAAATTCTCTCTCCTAATTCTATTTTCAAGCATATATGTTTCGGAGAATAGATATCTAATATATTTCAATTTTTTCTATCTTTTAACTTTAATATTTCTTGTCATATCATTGAATTTTGGAGCTGTACTTCTTCCATTCTTTTTTCGTTTTAACCACTCTGGTAAGATTTTTTCAGCTTGTCTTCCAAATTGTTTAGTCTCCTCCCAAATCTTTTCCCAAGAGCTCCTATCTAATTCTTTAGAATTCCTTAGAATTTGATTCCTTTGATTCCTTAGAAGAGCTCTTCCTTGATCCCTCCCTTCATTTCTTTTAGTAGATCTCATCTTCTCTTTTAAAAATATTTTTTCTGTTAAATATTTCACAATCACATTTAAAAATAATATCATTTTTTAAAACTTTGAATTCTCAATTCTCTCCCTCCCTTTACCTTCTCCTTAAGAAGGCAAGCAATATGATATCAATTGTACATGTGAAGTCATGCAAAACATATTTCCATATTGGTCATGCAAAAGAAAACACATACACAAAAATTAAAAAATAAAGAAAATTTTAAAAATGCTTCAATTTGTACTCAGAGTTTATCAGTATTCCCTCTGGAGGTGGATACCATAACATGAGTTCTTTGAAATGATCTTGGATCCTTGCTTGGATCAGAGTAGCTGCATCTTTCACCTGTGATCATACTACAATATTCCTGTTACTGTATACAATGATCTGATTCTGCTCACATCACTTTGCTTAGTACACATAAGATTTCACAGGTTCTTCTGAAATCATCCGGCTTGTCACTTCTTATAGCACAATAGGATTTCATCACAATCATATACCACAACTTGTTTAGCCATTCCCCAATTGATGGGCATCCCCTTAATTTCCATTTCTTTGCAACTACAAAAAAAACATCTGTACATATTTTTTATACAAATAGGTCCTTTTCTCCTTCCTTTGATCTCATCAGGATATAGACCTAGAAGTTATATTGCTGGGTCAAAGGACACATATATTTCTATAGCCCTTTCAACATAGTTCCAAATTGTTATCCAGAATAGTTAGAACAGTTCACAACTCCACCAACAATGCATGAGTGTCTCAATTTTTCTACATCCTCTTCAGCCTTTCTCAGTTTTCTTTTCTGTCATGTTAGCCAATCTGATAGGTATAAGGTAGTATCTCAGAGTTGTTTTAAGTTATATTTATCTAATCAGTAATGATTTAGAGCTTTTTTCATGTGATTGCATATGATAACTTTGATTTCTTCTTCTGAAAATTGCCTGTTCATATCTTTTCACCATTGATCACCTGGGGAATGGCTCTTATATTTATATATTTGGCTTAGTTCCTGTATATTTGAGAAATGAGGCCTTTATCAGAGAAACTTACTGTAAATGAGTTCTGAATTTCATGTTTTCCTTCTAATCTTGACTGCAATAAATTTTAGTGTAAAAGTTTTGTTGCTTTTTTTTTAAATTTCACATAATCAAAATTATCCATTTTACTTTCTCTCATCCTCTCTTGTTCTTGTTTGGTCATAAACACTTCCATTATCCATAGCTCTGACAAGTAAGTTTTTCCATGCTCCCATAATGCTCCCATAATTTACTGGCTATTACCCCTCACATTCTCTTTTAAAAGTCCTTATGATCACTTAACTCTGTGCTTTATTTATAATTTCTTGTAATTGTTGCTTGTAATGATGACAAATGTAATAGTTTCTTCTCCCAATTTTTTCCTATTGGTTCTCTAATACCATTGTATTTCTATGTTCTTTTAGGGATTTGTTTATGATTGCTCTTGTCTTCATTTTCTCTGTTAAGGATGACTGGTGAGGGTGTTTTTCCTTTCCAACTCTTTCTCTTGAGCTTCTTTTTGTTTCATAGTTCCCAGAATTACTTTCATGCCAATCAGAATTACCTCAGTACAGGACCAAGGATAGAGACAAGAGAAGTTGGAAGTCATACAGGACTCTCAGATTTTCACTTGGAGTAAGGCAATTGGCAAATCTAGTTGATGATAGCATCTAGATTCTTTACCCTTTGTGCAGTTATGGATAAGATGAACGATGAGTCAGGTAAATGCTGTTACCAGAGAGCATGGTCATGATAGGGGGACTGCATGGACAGGTTCCAGTATCCCTCATCTATTGTTTAAAGTAAGGTTGTTGTGATGAAGAGATTATGGTTATCTATTGTCTTCTTAAGTAATGGCTTAGAGGGGAGCTAACTTAAAGGATGAGAAGTTTCTACTTTCCTCAACACTGTCTTAGAGCAGGGCCAGTAATGATCCAGGCCTTGTGATTCCTTGCTGCAGTTATAGTTGTTTTATTCATACTTATTTTTCCCTTGAGTCTAAATTTATCATGGATTGTTTCAGCTCCCCTCATTGTTTTGTAAGTAGTAGGTTCCCTGAAACATGGAATTCTCCAAAAAGCAACTAGATAACCACTTTTCAGCATGTTATATTTGGTGTATGGGTTGGATTAAATCCCTCTGAGGTACCTACCAAATCTCCAATTTTTTGATTCTATAATTATTTTGTTTCATACAAGAGGTTTTTTTTTAAATCATTCTTGAAGTGATTTTATGGAAACTAATTTTAGCTGGAACTTCCATTCTACCACATTTATTAGAAGCCACCATTAACTCTTTCCTGGAAATACCTGTGAATTAATGGGAATAGGCTATGTCAGCAACTACTGGCCCCATCACTAGGTAGACTTCAAATATTTTAATTAATCATCTTCCCCCTAAGCCCTTTTCCTCTCCTAATTTCCCCTTTACTATAGAGGACTACACTATTTCTAAGCCTCTCAGTTTCCCAACTAAGGTGCCATCCTAAACAGCTCACAACCCCTATCCATTCAGTTCCCAAGACCTATAGATTTCACCTTTGAAAAATCTCTTACATTTATCCACTCCTCTCTTCTGAGACAGCTGCCACTCTGGTGTAGGCTCTTGTCACCTCATTGCTGGACTATTGTAATAATTTGCTTGTGGGTCTGCTTGTCTCAAGTCTCTCCTTGTTCCAATCCATTCTCGGTTCACCAACTAAAGTGTTTTCCTAAAGTGCGGGTTCAATCTTGTCATCCTTCTATTCAGCGAACTCCAGTGGTTCTCTATTGTCTCAAAGACCAAATGCAAAATTTTCTGTTTGGTGTTCAAAGACCTTTATAAACCTGTCCCCTCTCTACTACTTTTCTAGTCTTCTTATACCTTACTCCCCACTCTATACTCTTCAATCCAGTGATTGTCCTCATTGCTGTTCCACCAATAAGACATCTCTCAGCTCTAGGCATTTTCTCTGGCTATCACCCATGACTGGAAGGTTCTTCCTCTTTATTTGTGCCTGATTTCCCTGACTTCCTGTAAGTCTCAGCCCAAATCACATTTATAAAAAGCCTTTTCCAACCTGACTTAATGCCAGTGCCCTCCCTATTTTAAACATATCCTATTTTTCACACATGTAACTTGTTTGTATATATCTGTCATTTTTTTTTCACAAACAGACTGTGACCTTCTTGAGGGCAGGAGCTATCTTTTGCCTCCTTTTGTATCCCTAGGGTTTAGTACAGGTGTCTGGCAAAGAATAGGAAATAATAAATATTTATCGACTGATGAACTGATATCTGCCTGTGGATCACCATATTTCTGGGATGCATATCCTGTCTAAGACCTGGGGAAGGGAGAGAAGAATGCAGAAAGAAGACAGAAAGATGAACTTTTAAATTTTTTTCCTGCCATATGAATACAGTTTTCTTTGCCATCTAGAAGGCAAATGATATCTAAAGATCTAGATCCTTTTTAAATGGAAGATTTATGGTAAAGGTGACTCTTTGAGAGCTTAACCAACAATAACTGCCCTTCAGAAGCCTTTTCAACCATGCATAAGTCCTAGACAAAGGCATCACTGAGAAGGGGGAAAGGAAATGAAACATTAACAACCCTTTCTGTGTCCCATGTTAAATTTGAGTTCCATAACGACTTCATTCTGTTAGGTACCTATTTACTACATCCAGATTATTTCCAAAATATTGTAGCTCCTTGAGCATATCAACCAAAAGAAAGAAATATGAGCAAGAGTCAAAAAGGAAAAAAAAGAGAAAGAAGAGTGATAACTAGTTAGTTAATCAATAAATATTTGTTAATGGTCCTGATGGATTTACACAAAAGTTCCATAAAACTTTAATAATATTTTTAAAAGTAATACCTGTTATTCTCAAAATTAAGAAAGCACTTTAAAACTCCATTTATGAGAAAAATACTGTTCTAAAGTGTAAACAATAGAAAAAGTAAAGAAAAATTATAAACCAATATAATTTAAGAGTTATGATTAAATTTTTAAAACTATAATCCTGTCAAACATACCATAACAATTTATCCATAAAATGTTGCATTATAACTAAAGAAATATGTGTGTGTGTGTGCGTGTGTGTGTGTGTGTGTTGTGTGCGTGTGCATGGATGTACATGCCAGTGTTGTAAAGATGGTTTAAAATAAGGAAAACAACAAAATGTATTATGTTTTAAAATTTTCAAGCCTCATGATTATCTCAGATAGTGTAGGGGAAAAAAAATCAAAGTACATGCTCATTTATGCTAATAACAAACAAACAAATAAGAACCCTGCAAAGCTGATTGGTTGATTATTGTCCTTTGCTCTTGAAGACCAAAATGACATCACTATATTGAAGTCAATGTACAGCATGTCCAACTTCTGGCTAATCAGACCAATATGAACTCAGAAAGTTCTACCACAAGTCAGGCACAAAGAGTCCACAAGAACATTCTGAGTGGCTATGCCAGTTGGTTATCATTAAGGGATCTTCTTTTAACACCATAAAATTATCTAAAACCATATCCAAGCATTATGTGCGGGGTTATGCTAGAAGTTTCCCCAGTAAATATAAGAGTAAAACAAGAATGCCTAGACATGTTAGCAATAAGAATAAGATAAAGAACATAAAGACACAGAGATGAAAAGAGGAGATTTAAAACATCCTTATTTTCTGATGACATGATGATTTACTTAGAAAATCATAGTAAGTAAGCAGAGAAAAAATAGACAATTACTAACTGCAGCAAACATACAGGTTACAAAGTAAATCTACAAAAATCAATTGCATATCCACATAATAAAATCTAGCAGGCAACAATGGAAAGGGAAATCTCATTAAAAATATTACCAAAATTAATAAGCTTTTTAGGAATCAAGCTATCAAACCCTCTCAATATTCCTATATGTTCAATTATTATAAAGTGCCCCTAAAAGAAAAGAAAACAACTGAAGGAATATTAAATGTTTATACCTGGTACATAACAATACAATAAAAATGGCAATATTATCAAAGTTATTATGTTTTTCTCTGTTGTAACAATCGAATAATTAAAGGAATGTTTTATAGCATTCCAAAGAATAATAAGAAAGCTTATTTAGAGAGACAAAAGATTTAGAACACCAAAGGAAATAATGGCAAAAGTTAAGGATGAAAAAGGCATTTCTAGACCTCAAACTCTCTTATAAAGCTGTAGTCATCAAAACCATTTGGTATTATTTAAAGAAATTCAGGTGTAGATCAATGGCACAGATTAGACAACGGAGAATCCAAAACAAAGGAACTTAGTAATGTAATATTTGATAAACCAGAAACAAAAATTACTTAGGAAATAACTGTTTATTTGATGATAATTGCTAGAAAATCTAAAAAGTGGTCTGGTAAAAATTAGGGTTATACAAATATGTTTCAACATAGCCAACGATAAATTTAAAATTGAATAAACGACCTAAATATTAAAAATCATAGTATTAAAAATCATTTGAGGAATGGATCTTATATCTTTCACAGCTAGGGTAGATGATGAATTTTTAATATAGCAAGGGAAAGAGGCAATTACAAAAGATAAAAGAGAAGACTTGGATTACACGAAATTGGAAAGCTTTTGTACAAACAACATTAATGAACATAAGATAAAAAGGGAGGGGATAAAGTGGGAAAGAAAAAGAAAGAATATTAGTATCAAATTTCTCTGATAAGAGTTTGGGATCCAAGACAGAGACAACTTACACATAAATGCATACATATATACATGCATATACATACATATGTACACACATACATACATATTCATATACATATATGCATAGGGACATATGCATACATTTCTGTATATCCAAAAATATTTCACAAATGCTCAAAACATATGAACAAATAGTTCTCAAATTAATCATTACAAACTATTAGCAACAATAGGAAAGACTGCTCCAAATTACTAATAGTAAGAGAAGTGCAAATAAAAAAAACACCAAAGATTCTTTTTACATCCAACAATTTGGCAAGAATAACAAAGGATGGGGATAGCTGACATCCTGGAGGTTGTAGGAAGAAAATCATATTAATGCATTGGTGGTTAAACTATGAATTATTACAACCATTAGAAATCAGTTTGGAATTATGTAAATAAAGTAAATAAAATATCCATATTCATAAAATATCAAATAATTCAAATACTAGGTTTATGCCTACTGAAGGTCATTGGTAAAAAATAAAGACCTCATAAATGCCATTTCTTTACAATTTTTTTCTCTTCCATTCTTAGTTCTTTCTTTAACTCTTCCAGGAATTCTTATTTGTCTTAAATCCAATTAGCATTTTTCTTTGAGGTTTCCTTGTGGCTGTTTTGACTTCATTATCTTCTTCTGATGTCTTATATCTTCTTATAATGTCTTACGGCTTGGTTTTCCCTGCAACCATTGTAACTTTTTAATGGTCAAAGTTTTGGGGTATTTTTGCTCATTTTCCTACCCTATTTCTTGACTAGTAACTTTATGTTAAAATTGAGTTCTGTTCACTTGGAGGTGGGGAGAAACTGTCCCGACTTCAGACTTTTTTTGTGCTCCTATTCTCAGAACTAATTCTGTGGGGTTAGAAATTTTTGGTGCTTTCAAGGTTGTATGATCCTGGGAGAGGTGTGGTTACTGCTCTCTTGGTCAGTACTCTGGTCTTTACCCAGGAAGGGCCTTGTTCCCATGCATCCACAAGTGTTAGCATTCCTCTTGGCTTTGACCTGTGACCAGGTTCCTTGTTTTCCTGCAGCCACAGTCTCTAGGTTTCCTGTCTGCCTTAGAATTGTGACCAGGGTTACTGTTCCCTTGTCACCAACCACAAGTGCCAGACTTTAAATATTCTAAAATATTTATAGCAGATCTTTTCTCTGGTAACAAAAAATTAGAAACAAAGTAGATGCCCATTAAATTAGACAATGACTAAAAAAACTGTGGCACACAAATGTAATGGATTATTATTGTACTGTAAAAACAGCCTATATGATGAAATATAAAGGAGCATGGAAAGACTTACATGAACTGATGTAATAAGAAGTAAACCAAGAAAACATTACACACAAGGACTAAAACAACATAACTGAAAGAATAATAACCCAAAACTAAGCAAGGGAAGAGAATAAGCATTTATATAGTACCTATTATTTGCCAGGCACTGTCCTAAGAACTTTTTATAAATATTAACTCATTTGATTCTCAAAATAATCCTTTGAGGTATATACTACTATCACCCACTTTTTACAATTAAAAAAAACTGAGGCAAACAGACATTAAGTGACTTACTTCGGGTCATTCAGCTAGTAAGTATCTGAACCTGAATTTGAACTCAGGTCTTCGTTCTAGGCCCAATGTTCTACACTACCACTAGCTGCCCCTAGTAAAAAAAAAAAAATGAATGTTACAAAATTACAAAGAACAAGAGTGACTCCAAAGAATAAACATGAGAAGCTACTCCTCTCCCAGATCCTTTGTAGATGTGGGGTGGTGGTGGTAAAACTCACAAATTTGAAACATAACATTCATTATTACTTTTTTCAATGAGTTCATCCATTTTGGTGATTTTTTTTCCCTTTCTTCCTCTTTTAACATTTTTAAATTTTTTTTTATATAAGATGGCCCTCTGTGAGGGGGAAGGGAAGGTACATCATATAGGAGGAAATTCAAGCAATATACAAAAATAGATATCAACGGAATAATTTTTAAAATAAATTAACATTTATTAAGCTCCAAGGTTGTTGTTTCACTAAGGATACTGACACAAACTGAAATAATCCCTCCTTTTTAAGAGATTATATTCTATTATTCTATAAGGGAAGAAAACGTGGACAAACATAAGTACATAGAAACATATACATGGTAAAGAGTTACTTTTATGAGGGGTGACAATAAGATCTGGGGGATCAGGAAAGGCTCCATTTTTTTTCTTTATTAATTTTTAACATTTGTTTTTTAAAAAGGGGTTCCAAAATCTCTCTCTCTCTCTCACTCTCTCTCTCTTTCTCTCTCTCTCCCTCTCTCTTGCTCTCTGTATGTTCGTGCATATGTTTATATTTCTCTCTCCAATCCCTTCTGCATCCATTGTGAAGGCAAGCAATACAATGTGAAATAATGCAAATGTATTAGGAGGGCAGAGTTTATAATCTCAAAGAGGATCATAAACATGTCTGAAACGTCCGGAACCGCCGGATATAAGAAACTCTCAAAGTAGAAGGCAGAAGAATCAAAACATTTATTTAGGCTCCACAGTAACCAACCCATGAACCAGCAACCCCATTTTGATATATTGATCAAAAGCTTCCAGGCCCAATAAGTACGCCTTGAAAGAGTAACCAGGAGGCTACAGAGAAGCATGATTGCGTAAAGCAAAATCATGTTTCCCCCTCTATGGTAATAAGATTACCCACTGGCCTGAAGTCTTTGTTCAGCTTTCTCCCGTAGGTCAGCTCTGCTACTGGCAGCTCCTGCTTCAGCTGTGGCTGTGGCTGTAACTGTAGCTGTAACTGTCGCTGTAACTGTCGCTGTAACTGTTGCTGTAACTGTCGCTGTAACTGTCTCTGGCTCCAACCGGAAAAGGAAAAGAGGATCTTCAAGCTGTCCTCTCCCCTCTTATAGAGTTTTTGACATCATCAAGCACCGCCTGAACGACCAGGGCCGATTGGTTCTTGACTTGGCCCCTCCCCCTAGCGTAGCCGTTAACACCTCCCCTCAGCCAGCCCCATGACTCATCACACAGGAAGTTGTCTGCTTCCTGGAATGCTCTTTGGGCTTCCTGCCCCGGAAGAGCAAGCCACAGTGTCCAGAGGCTCAATGAGGTAAGCTGAGTCATTCAAAGAAAACAAAGGCCATTCTGGCTACACTCCACCCCTTGTTATAGGATACATAATCTAATCAGCCATGTATCCTAGAACATACATTGTGATCCAATTACAAAGGAAACTAAAACATATCATTCATTATAAAGCAAAACATATCATTTGGTGACATTCCTAAATATTGGTTTACGATTCAAATGTGATCCACCCCTAAATCCTTGTATCCATTACATAGGATCAATAATATCATAACAATAAAACAACACAGCAAGGATAACACAAAATAAGTAAACAGAACACTATCATCATTTCCACCCCCCTTGAACGATTGGGGCTCAAAATCTTGGGGTGAGGGGTGAAGGTCTCATTTTCCATAGCTTCTTCATGCTGAAATTGGATGTAGAGATGGCCCTGCCCCCAAAAAGTCCCATTCCAGAGGTCATTTCTTTAACGAGCTGGCAGGAATTCCAAGAATGCTACATGCTTAGGCAGTCACCGGAAAGTGCAGGGTGCTTAAGCCTGAAGGAAACAAAACTAGCAACAAGGTTAGCCAAAACAAAGGACAAAAAGAATAGACAAGTATGGACTATAATTCTTCAAATAAAATCATCTCAAGTTTGGTTGAGATTTCAGTTATGCAAAGATCCAACATCAGAGCCAAACTCAGGTGGGAAATGTTTCTTTTCAAAAGGAACATAATGAGGAAGCCAAGAGGATCCCACCCTAGATAGAGACTAAGATTGTCCTCCCAGCCTTTCCCCAAATGTACAAGTTTTCATCCGTTAATCACACAAGGTCACCTTCAGTCTGAGTGGCTTGTGGGCTTGCAGGAGCAGTTCTTATTTCCCTATTTCTCGTGTTATCAAGTCCTCTATACATTCTGTATAATTCATTGGTTGGAATTCCATCTATCATTTCAAAACCTACCCCTGCTCTCAATAAAGCAGTAAACATTTCTTTCCTTGTTACTCTCCTTTGGCGCCAAGTTTGCTGGTTATTCACCCTTCTCTCTCGAGGAGATCTATCCCTTCCCCAGTCACCTAAGTCATGTAACTGTAAAATCTTATTTATCACTGTTGTAAGACGGCTCCCTACTTCTCCAAGTAATAAATTCAAAATTAGTTGTTTATAAGCAGGGGGAGCTGTCCTAATTATTAAATTCCTATGAGGCAGTCCCATTGGATCATTGTAATATTTGTCTGCAGTTCCTATCATAATGGCAGTCTTCATTACCTCCTCCTTTAGTCTCATGATACAATCTCTAAGTGAATACCAGGGTCTGTGCTCAGTGGGCCACATAGAATCAGTAGCATATCTCTTATTGCATCCCACAGCGGCTAATGCCAACAGAGTAGTCCTGCTATCACCATCTCCTTGCTGATGATGTTCCCTAAAAGCTTGTTGAACTAGAGGATCATGGCTGATACCTATGAATCTCATGCAGTCTGTCCCATCTACTGATATTCCACTGGCCCCTTGATCACTGAGTCTTACCATCCAAGATATCAATGGTTCTCCTATTCTTTGGCTGAATCTACTCAAAATATCTGTGACCTCTTGCGGTGAGAAATCTTCCTGAATTTCCCTTGTAACTGAATCTTCACCTCGGGTTTCTGTCTTCCTCCTTTGTATGGGTCGAGCCCTTGTCTGATCATTTAACCATCTCCTATTCTCTGTGTGAGGCACATCCTGAACCCCAGTAGTGTTTTGTGCCTCAGCCCCTAACATTGTCTCATTCTCTCCCCACTCACTTCCTCTGCCACCATGGCTAGGACGAAGCAGGCAGTCAGGCTCTTTCTGGGCTGGGTTGAAATGCACTCTGGGCTTTTTTGGTCTCCTGTTGCTCTTAGCCACATTAATAGAAAAGTTCTCATTTGAGTCAGTTTGGTCTCCTGCTATCTGAGATTCCCCTTCTTCCTGTGGGGTAGGAGTGCCCCCATGTCTTTCACTTAATCTCAATCTTTCGTATACTAGCCGGTAGGCTGATAACACTATCCAGCTTTGCCTAGATAGTGATGCCCCTGACTGAATCCCAACTTCTCGTAAACACTTTTCCAAATCCCTAGGATCTCCTCTCCGTAGCCTTGGTTCCCAGTTTTCACAGGGTCCAGCTTTTTTAGCCAATTCTTTTGCTAGGGAGGAATAAAATGGATCCTCCCATCCTGGGATATTCATCTCTTCCTCTGGAATTGTTCTGCTTCTAAATAGAGATCTTATACCTAGCGATCCCATCCTCGTCGCCAAATGTATTAGGAGGGCAGAGTTTATAATCTCAAAGAGGATCATAAACATGTCTGAAACGTTCGGAACCGCCGGATATAAGAAACTCTCAAAGTAGAAGGCAGAAGAATCAAAACATTTATTTAGGCTCCACAGTAACCAACCCATGAACCAGCAACCCCAT
Organism: Trichosurus vulpecula; assembly: GCF_011100635.1. Taxonomy (NCBI): domain Eukaryota; kingdom Metazoa; phylum Chordata; class Mammalia; order Diprotodontia; family Phalangeridae; genus Trichosurus; species Trichosurus vulpecula. The sequence goes on along the minus strand of NC_050576.1, from coordinate 142,068,527 downwards.
TTTGATATATTGATCAAAAGCTTCCAGGCCCAATAAGTACGCCTTGAAAGAGTAACCAGGAGGCTACAGAGAAGCATGATTGCGTAAAGCAAAATCATGTTTCCCCCTCTATGGTAATAAGATTACCCACTGGCCTGAAGTCTTTGTTCAGCTTTCTCCCGTAGGTCAGCTCTGCTACTGGCAGCTCCTGCTTCAGCTGTGGCTGTGGCTGTAACTGTAGCTGTAACTGTCGCTGTAACTGTCGCTGTAACTGTCGCTGTAACTGTCTCTGGCTCCAACCGGAAAAGGAAAAGAGGATCTTCAAGCTGTCCTCTCCCCTCTTATAGAGTTTTTGACATCATCAAGCACCGCCTGAACGACCAGGGCCGATTGGTTCTTGACTTGGCCCCTCCCCCTAGCGTAGCCGTTAACACCTCCCCTCAGCCAGCCCCATGACTCATCACACAGGAAGTTGTCTGCTTCCTGGAATGCTCTTTGGGCTTCCTGCCCCGGAAGAGCAAGCCACAGTGTCCAGAGGCTCAATGAGGTAAGCTGAGTCATTCAAAGAAAACAAAGGCCATTCTGGCTACACTCCACCCCTTGTTATAGGATACATAATCTAATCAGCCATGTATCCTAGAACATACATTGTGATCCAATTACAAAGGAAACTAAAACATATCATTCATTATAAAGCAAAACATATCATTTGGTGACATTCCTAAATATTGGTTTACGATTCAAATGTGATCCACCCCTAAATCCTTGTATCCATTACATAGGATCAATAATATCATAACAATAAAACAACACAGCAAGGATAACACAAAATAAGTAAACAGAACACTATCATCATTTCCACCCCCCTTGAACGATTGGGGCTCAAAATCTTGGGGTGAGGGGTGAAGGTCTCATTTTCCATAGCTTCTTCATGCTGAAATTGGATGTAGAGATGGCCCTGCCCCCAAAAAGTCCCATTCCAGAGGTCATTTCTTTAACGAGCTGGCAGGAATTCCAAGAATGCTACATGCTTAGGCAGTCACCGGAAAGTGCAGGGTGCTTAAGCCTGAAGGAAACAAAACTAGCAACAAGGTTAGCCAAAACAAAGGACAAAAAGAATAGACAAGTATGGACTATAATTCTTCAAATAAAATCATCTCAAGTTTGGTTGAGATTTCAGTTATGCAAAGATCCAACATCAGAGCCAAACTCAGGTGGGAAATGTTTCTTTTCAAAAGGAACATAATGAGGAAGCCAAGAGGATCCCACCCTAGATAGAGACTAAGATTGTCCTCCCAGCCTTTCCCCAAATGTACAAGTTTTCATCCGTTAATCACACAAGGTCACCTTCAGTCTGAGTGGCTTGTGGGCTTGCAGGAGCAGTTCTTATTTCCCTATTTCTCGTGTTATCAAGTCCTCTATACATTCTGTATAATTCATTGGTTGGAATTCCATCTATCATTTCAAAACCTACCCCTGCTCTCAATAAAGCAGTAAACATTTCTTTCCTTGTTACTCTCCTTTGGCGCCAAGTTTGCTGGTTATTCACCCTTCTCTCTCGAGGAGATCTATCCCTTCCCCAGTCACCTAAGTCATGTAACTGTAAAATCTTATTTATCACTGTTGTAAGACGGCTCCCTACTTCTCCAAGTAATAAATTCAAAATTAGTTGTTTATAAGCAGGGGGAGCTGTCCTAATTATTAAATTCCTATGAGGCAGTCCCATTGGATCATTGTAATATTTGTCTGCAGTTCCTATCATAATGGCAGTCTTCATTACCTCCTCCTTTAGTCTCATGATACAATCTCTAAGTGAATACCAGGGTCTGTGCTCAGTGGGCCACATAGAATCAGTAGCATATCTCTTATTGCATCCCACAGCGGCTAATGCCAACAGAGTAGTCCTGCTATCACCATCTCCTTGCTGATGATGTTCCCTAAAAGCTTGTTGAACTAGAGGATCATGGCTGATACCTATGAATCTCATGCAGTCTGTCCCATCTACTGATATTCCACTGGCCCCTTGATCACTGAGTCTTACCATCCAAGATATCAATGGTTCTCCTATTCTTTGGCTGAATCTACTCAAAATATCTGTGACCTCTTGCGGTGAGAAATCTTCCTGAATTTCCCTTGTAACTGAATCTTCACCTCGGGTTTCTGTCTTCCTCCTTTGTATGGGTCGAGCCCTTGTCTGATCATTTAACCATCTCCTATTCTCTGTGTGAGGCACATCCTGAACCCCAGTAGTGTTTTGTGCCTCAGCCCCTAACATTGTCTCATTCTCTCCCCACTCACTTCCTCTGCCACCATGGCTAGGACGAAGCAGGCAGTCAGGCTCTTTCTGGGCTGGGTTGAAATGCACTCTGGGCTTTTTTGGTCTCCTGTTGCTCTTAGCCACATTAATAGAAAAGTTCTCATTTGAGTCAGTTTGGTCTCCTGCTATCTGAGATTCCCCTTCTTCCTGTGGGGTAGGAGTGCCCCCATGTCTTTCACTTAATCTCAATCTTTCGTATACTAGCCGGTAGGCTGATAACACTATCCAGCTTTGCCTAGATAGTGATGCCCCTGACTGAATCCCAACTTCTCGTAAACACTTTTCCAAATCCCTAGGATCTCCTCTCCGTAGCCTTGGTTCCCAGTTTTCACAGGGTCCAGCTTTTTTAGCCAATTCTTTTGCTAGGGAGGAATAAAATGGATCCTCCCATCCTGGGATATTCATCTCTTCCTCTGGAATTGTTCTGCTTCTAAATAGAGATCTTATACCTAGCGATCCCATCCTCGTCGCCAAATGTATTAGGAGGGCAGAGTTTATAATCTCAAAGAGGATCATAAACATGTCTGAAACGTTCGGAACCGCCGGATATAAGAAACTCTCAAAGTAGAAGGCAGAAGAATCAAAACATTTATTTAGGCTCCACAGTAACCAACCCATGAACCAGCAACCCCATTTTGATATATTGATCAAAAGCTTCCAGGCCCAATAAGTACGCCTTGAAAGAGTAACCAGGAGGCTACAGAGAAGCATGATTGCGTAAAGCAAAATCATGTTTCCCCCTCTATGGTAATAAGATTACCCACTGGCCTGAAGTCTTTGTTCAGCTTTCTCCCGTAGGTCAGCTCTGCTACTGGCAGCTCCTGCTTCAGCTGTGGCTGTGGCTGTAACTGTAGCTGTAACTGTCGCTGTAACTGTCGCTGTAACTGTCGCTGTAACTGTCTCTGGCTCCAACCGGAAAAGGAAAAGAGGATCTTCAAGCTGTCCTCTCCCCTCTTATAGAGTTTTTGACATCATCAAGCACCGCCTGAACGACCAGGGCCGATTGGTTCTTGACTTGGCCCCTCCCCCTAGCGTAGCCGTTAACACCTCCCCTCAGCCAGCCCCATGACTCATCACACAGGAAGTTGTCTGCTTCCTGGAATGCTCTTTGGGCTTCCTGCCCCGGAAGAGCAAGCCACAGTGTCCAGAGGCTCAATGAGGTAAGCTGAGTCATTCAAAGAAAACAAAGGCCATTCTGGCTACAGCAAAACATTTCCATATTAGTCATGTTGGAAAAAAGCAAGAAAAATTAAGAAAATGACACATATATATATATATATATATATGCACATATATATATATATGCACATATATATTTCACTTTTTACTTCCTGTAATCCTCTCTATCTCTTCTTTGGTATAAACTCTTCCCTTATCCATAGTCTGACAGGGACATTTTTTCAACACTCTCCTAATTTCCTTATGAATTCGCATTTTATGTCTAAATCATTACCTATTTAGACCTTATCTTGGTATATACTGTGTGAGATGTTGATCTGTGCCTATTTTCTGCCAACTGCTTTCCAGTTTCCCCAGAAATTTTTATCAAATATTGAGCTCTTTCCCTCAAAACTTGGATTTTGGGGGCTTATCAAACATTAGATTACTATGGTCATTTGGTATTGTGTACTGTGTACTTAATCTATTCCACTGATCCAGCACTCTATTTCTTAACCAGTACCAGATTGTTTTGATATTACTGCTTTGTAATATAGTTTAAAATCTGGAACTGCTAGGCTGCCTCTCCGGAATCAGGCAACTTCATCTTCATGAGTTCTAATCTGGCCTTAGACACCTACTAGCTGTATGACCCTGGGCAAGTCACTTAACCCTGTTTGCTCAGCTTCTTCATCCATGAAATGGTCTGTAAAAAAAAATGACAAATCACTCCAGTATCATTGCCAAGGAAACCTCAGATGGGGTGGTGAAGAGTCAAACATGACTGAAACGACTGAACAACAACAATTTTTGCTTTTCCTTTGCCTGCAATGGTGATCACTACCCACTGCTTTTTTTTAACTTAGTTGAAGCATAATAGATTCTGCTTTTTATTTAAACTCTGTATGTGTCTCTGTTTGAAGTGTGTTTCTTGTAAACAACATATTGCTTTTGGTTTCTAATCCATTTTGCTATCTACTTCCATTTTATGGATGAGTTCCTCCTATTCACATTCACAGTTATGATTACTGTGTATTTAGTCACCATCCTATTATCTCTCTCTTTTTACCCTGCCCCTCCTCAGTATTCTGTTTTCCTTCTGACCACTACTACCTTTAATCTAAAAAGATTACATTTTTGAATTGAACTTTGAAGGACACCATAAATTCTTGAGGGCAGAGCATGAGATAGGAGCACATACCTAACTGAGGAATGGGCACAGGGTGGGAACAACCTATGCAAAGTCAAAGATGGGAAATAGATAAAAGGGGCAGCAAGAAGACTGGTTGGGCTAAACAGAAGACTACATGGTGGTCTCATGTTATTACTTCCTCTTCAATTAAAGCCCCATTACAGTTTCATTTTTAAAAATGCAGAAGTACAAATATTTTCCCACATTCCTTTGCTCAGAAAAGATTACATCATAAAGAGAAGAAGAAGCACTGAAATTATTTTTTTGGAGGAGGGAAGGCAGGGCAATTGAGGTTAAGTGACTTGCCCAAGGTCACCCAGCTAGTAAGTGCGTCAAAGTGTTTGATGTCAGATTTGAACTCAGGCCCTCCTGACTCTAGGGCCAGTGCTCTACTTGCTTCACCACCTTGCTGCCCCAGCACTGAAATTTCTAACAAATTTAGGGCTTAGTAGAAGACTAAGAGAGGGGAAAAAATCACCTCTGATTTCTTCCAGTAGAACATAAAATTCTCAAAGACAAAGAGTATTTCATTTTTGTCTTTGTTTTCCTACACCCTCAGTAAAATATTCTGCATCGAGTTGCACTTCATTAGTGTTGGTTGAATTCAGCAGTCTACATGAGTTCCAAAGGCATTCTTTTAGTTTCCTCTTGTTCCAACATATTGAAATGTGAATCACTGGAAAATATATATTAGTATGGTAATTATTATATATTTTAATGTAAGGAGTTGTTTATTTGCACCGAGATAGGAAAGCACTTAAATAAACTTACTTGAAACTCTCTCCTGCTGTATACTTCTGTGTAGCTATGGTGCTCTCACAGACTATGGGACAATCGCCTGATTTACCCTGTCTTAATTGGAACATGGCCATCAGTAATTCTGTGGATTCTGTGTCTCCTCAGAAGTTATTTCCCTCAAAAGTCTTCCAATTACTATCACCCTGACTGAAAGGGGGGAAGAAAAGACTTTTTTCTCTGGATACTGAAGCCTTAGAGAATTGTTTTTAAAAAGAGTCTCTAAAAAGAAGCTTTAAAAGAAATGTATAATTTCTGAGAGACAAAGCTATTCTTCAAGGGATTAAATACATTTATTGTCTCAAAAAAAGCCACATGAAACCAGGCACTCCCCATAGAACATTTATTATTTCTAAGGTAAATAAAATGACGTTAGATGCCTCCTGGCATCTAATTATGATTAGATAAGAATTTTTTTGAGGATTTCCTTGTCATTGTTGACATGATTAGTTATCAAACAACCAGTTTTATATGGCTGTGGTTTTTTTTTCTTTTTCCATTACTAGATGGATAATGATGTAGTCAAGAATTTAAGAATTCCATTTTCATAAAAATAGAAGCTTTGGTAATACTCCTTGCCCTTCAACAAGGGTGCCAAATTTGATGGGTCTTCCCAGAATACAAGGAGACTTTCATTCTTCTTTGAATATATCATTAATTGTGATCATATGACACCAAACTTCTTTCCTACTTATTCTTAAGGAGGCAGGTACAAAACAAAGTGTTTCAGAAGACTTTTGATTAAGAAGCTATGTCGTAAAAGGATGCAATCTAGCTCAGAATCAGGATATATTGCAAGTATTCTATTCTTCCGGGGCTTATAGAAGGGCTCTGTGCTTCTAATTAAGTTTTGATTCTCACAGTAAGTCTGAGATAGTCACACAAGGTTTGGAATAACCAGAGGCATGGGAGCTTTAGTCCTAAACACCTTCTGGAAAAATGACCTAACTCCTCCCTTGCTTTTAGGTTAAGAATGGGGTACTTGGGAGTATTAAACATTAATAAGTACATTTTTCAAAAAAAACTTAACTTGATGGGAATAAGATTGATTTTTTAAGGGCTACCTTGGGGCAATCTAGTATAAGATAGATTTAATTAGTGACCCTCTGTTGTACTTTGCTACAAGTAGACGTATAGAGACTCAGACTATATACGTGTATGTGTGTTTGTTTCAAGTAAATATACACTTTTGAGGTCCTCCCTAGGTATGCCTACCTACACATTTCCATTCAAAGTTGAATGGAAGTCTTAAATGATTTGAAGACATAATGAAGATAAGATACCCCTGTATTTCATTTTCCAGGGTTTCATTTTTGGTTTTGTATACCTCACACCTAGTATAGTGCTTGGCATATGATATGTGCTTAATAAATGTTTGTTGGTTGATAGGAATTAAATATTTCTAAGTTGAGGAAATAACTTATTCTCATGGGCAGACACTTTATCCTAAAATGCCTCTGGATTGTCAGGAATTATTTTTAAATACAGAGCTGTCACTGTTCTTCAGAACAGTCTTTTAGTTCATAAAGTCCACCTAGATTTAGAGAAAGTGTATTTGGAGATACTTAGATGGGCTACAAGAAACTAAAAAAGAGGAAGTGTAAAATGGAGGTGTTCAGGAGTTTTCCTAAATGACTGGATAATGAGAAATAAGGAGCTACCTAACTAACCCAATAAAAGAGTATAAATTATTTTTTATATTAGGAGGCACTGACATGCCTATCTGGTCAACCTACCTGGCTGAGCATCAGCCATGCCACTGGTGACCTCTAAAAGGTGTTCTGGTCCCACTCTGAGTCAATAGAGAAGACACTGAGCTTCGGAGGAAGAACCCAGCTCTTGAAAACTTGGTTGGTTAAACCTCTGGGAGAGTGAAAAAAGGGAGGAAGGAGGATTTTTTATCTTCTCCTCCCGCCTACTGAAAATGGTTTGTTGCTGTGGAAATACTTGGTCATTTTTAAAAAGATTTATCAAACATCCTCCAATATGAAATACTGTATGGGAGAGTTTGTTTTTATTTTAGTCATCCCCATTTATCAGATGAGGAAACTGAGGTTCAGAGTGTTTGATAGATTGCCCCCAGGATCATGCAATTAAGAAATGTCATAACAAGGATTTCAGCTCAGATCTCCTGATTGCAAGTCCTGATCTCTTTCCACAAATATCAGGCCTTCTTCTCTGCCTATTTGAGCCCAGCAAATAGGAAAGTTGAAGAGAAACTGTAGCTGAAAATTTACAGGGCAGACCTTCAGGTGTACCCTACCGAGACCTAACTTCTTTTTATCTTGTCATTGTCAGATGACTCAGTAATCATTTACCTGACGAGTGGCACAAGGCTTAACTAGTAGAAATTGATTTCAGCAGGCAGGCAGACAGGCAGGCAGGCAGGCAGGCAGGCAGGCAAGTGCTATTCCTGTGATTCAGAGTTCCCTTTAGACAAGTAGCAACTCTGGAACTACTGCATGATCACATTGTTTTGTCACTAGGAGGTGAGAGGATCTGGAGCCTGGGGACAGGACCATGCTGTTTGGGAGACAGGCAAGTCTCAGAACTGAGATTTTGAAGGTACAGTGCTAGGGAGGATCTTGCTGTTTGTAGATTAAGGGTACGGGCACTTTTGGGGAAAAAGCATAGTAATATCCTACTCCAGAATTTCAGGAGAGCCAGAAGCTGAAAGTAGTGATGATTATAGCCAAGTGATGAAGCAGCTTCCTAAACAGGTTAAAAGACGAAGATCATCAGGAAAAATTTAAAAAAAATCAGCATCCCTCAGCATTAGAAAAACTAGCTGTCTTTCCTTCCATGTGCCTTAGCTGTATGGGTGGCTCTGTGTTTGCCTCTGTATTCACGAATGCTATTGGTGTCAACTCTTGCCATAAAGGTTGTATTTTGATGAGGATGTGCCCTAGAAGTACTGGAAAGGTATTTTGTTGCAACTATTCTTACTGCACTTACTATATATCCCGTTGTTATTATCTTAGTTACATCTCTTACATTCCACCCAACCCTACTTTTCTCCCCTGACATTGCCACCACCCTGGTGCAAGCCCTTATCATCTCACACCTAAAACAGGGCTCTTCAAAATACAGTGCGATTTTTTTATAGTTATCAGAATAGTTTTTTTTTAATTTAAATTTATTTATTTAACATATTTGGTTTTCAGCATTTTCACAACAGTTTGAATTACAAATTTTCTCCCCATTTCTACCCTCCCCCCCCACTCCAAGATGGCATATATTCTGGTTGCCCTGTTCCCCAGTCAGCCCTCCCCTCTATCTCCCCCCTCCCCTCTCATCTCCTTTTCCCTTCCTTTCTTGTAGGGCAAGATAAATTTCTACGCCCCATTGCCTGTGTATCTTATTTTTTAGTTGCATGCAAAAACTTTTTTTTTGTTGTTTTTGAACATCTGTTTTTAAAACTTTGAGTTCCAAATTCTCTTCCCTCTTCCCTTCCCACCCACCCTCCCTAAGAAGTCAAGCAATTCAACCTAGGCCACATGTGTATCATTATGTATAACCCTTCCACAATACTCATGTTGTGAAAGACTAACTACATTTTGCTCCTTCCCAACCCATCCCGCTTTATTGAATTTTCTCCCTTGACCCTGTCCCCTTTCCAAAGTGTTTGTTTTGATTACCTCCACCCCCATCTGCCCTCCCCTCCATCATCCCCCCCTCTTTTATTTTATTTTATTTTTTTTTTATTTTTTTTTTATCTTCCTCCCTCTTCTTTCCTGTGGGGTAAGATACCCAAATGAGTATGTATGGTATTCCCTCCTCAGGCCAAATCTGATGAGAGCAAGGTTCACTCATTCCCCCCTCACCTGCCCTCTCCCCTCCTCCCACAGAACTTCTTCCTCTTGCCACCTTTATGCAAGATAATCCACCCCATTCTATCTCTCCCTATCTCCCTCTCTCAGTATGTTGCTCTCTCATCCCTTAATTTCCTTTTATTTCTTTTAGATAACTTCCCTTCATCTTCAACTCACCCTGTGTCTGCTCTCTCTCTTTTACATATATATATATATATATATATATATATATATATACACACACACACACATATATATATACATACATACACATACATACATATACACATAGATATATACATACATACACATTCACTTCTATATATACATGAACATATATATATATACATATATATATATATATGCATATTCCCTTCAGCTACCCTAATACTGGGGTCTCATGAATCATACACATCATCTTTCCATGTAGGAATGTAAACAAAACATTTCAACTTTAGTAAGTCCCTTGCGATTTCTGTTTCTTGATTACCTTTTCATGCTTCTCTTGATTCTTGTGTTTGAAAGCCAAATTTTCTATTCAGTTCTAGTCTTTTCACTGAGAAAGCTTGAAAGTCCTCTATTTTATTGAAAGTCCCTATTTTGCCTTGGAACATGATACTCAGTTTTGCTGGGTAGGTGATTCTAGGTTTTAATCCTAGCTCCATTGACCTCCGGAATATCGCATTCCAAGCCCTTCGATCTCTTAATGTAGAAGCTGCCAGATCTTGGGTTATTCTGATTGGGTTTCCACAATATTCAAATTGTTTCCTTCTACCTTCTTGCAGTATTTTCTCCTTGATCTGGGAGCTCTGGAATTTGGCGACAATATTCCTAGGAGATTTCTTTTTGGGATCTATTTGAGGAGGCGATCGATGGATTCTTTCAATTTCTATTTTGCCCTGTGGCTCTAGAATATCAGGGCAGTTCTCCTTGATAATTTCTTGAAAGATGGTATCTAGACTCTTTTTTTGATCATGGCTTTCAGGTAGTCCAATAATTTTTAAATTATCTCTCCTGGATCTATTTTCCAGGTCAGTGGTTTTTCCAAGGAGATATTTCACATTGTCTTCCATTTTTTCATTCCTTTGGTTCTGTTTTATAATATCCTGATTTCTCATAAAGTCACTAGCTTCCACTTGCTCCAATCTAATTTTTAAAGTAGTATTTTCTTCAGTGGTCTTTTGGACCTCCTTTTCCATTTGGCTAATTCTGCCTTTCAAGGCATTCTTCTCCTCATTGGCTTTTTGGAGCTTTTTTGCCATTTGAGTTAATCTATTTTTTAAGGTGTTTTCTTCAGTGTATTTTTCAGTATTTTTTTGGGTCTCCTTTAGCAAGTCACTGACTTGTTTTTCATGGTTTTCTCGCATCCTTCTCATTTCTCTTCCCAATTTTTCCTCTACTTCTCTAACTTGCTTTTCCAAATCCTTTTGAGCTCTTCGATTGCCTGGGACCAGTTCATGTTTTTCTTGGAGGCTTTTGTTGTAGGCTCTATGACTTTGTTGTCTTCTTTAGGCTGTATGTTTTGGTCTTCTTTGTCACCAAAGAAAGAATCTAAAGTCTGAGACTGAATCTGGGTGTGCTTTCGCTGTCTGGCCATATTCCCAACCAACTCACTTGACCCTTGAGTTTTTCAGTGGGGTATGACTGCTTGTAGGCTAACGAGTTCTATGTTCCACGTTTGGGGGGGAGGTGCCAGCTCTGTCACACCAGCACTACTCCTTCCCCAAGAACCCCCAGCCCAGGCTGGGCTTAGATCTTCAACAGGCTGTGCACTCCTGCTGTGATCCGGCACTTAATTCCTCCCACCAGGTGGGCCTGGGGCCAGAAGCAGCAGCAACTGTAGCTGCCCCACCTCCACTGCCCCCCGGGGCTGGAAGCCAAACTGCGAACTCCTTCCACTCCCGCAGCTTTTCCCACTAACCTTCTCTGCAGTCTTTGGTGTTTGTGGGTTGAGAAGTCTGGTAACTGCTGCAGCTCACATATTCAGGGTGCTAGGGGCCCCATCAGCCTGACTCCAAGTTTGGTTGTTCCACGCCGCTCAGGCTGGGCTTTGTTCCACTCCGTTCCCAGCTCCCAGCTCTGTGTGGGATAGACCTCACCTAGAGACCATCCAGGCTGTCCTGGGCTGGAGCTCTGCTTCCCTCTGCTGTTCTGTGGGTTCTGCCGTTCTAGAATTGGTTCAGAGCCATTTTTTATAGGTTTTTGGAGGGACTCGCTACGGAGATCACTCTAGTCCCTGCTTACCAGCCGCCATCTTGGCTCCCCCCCTATCATAATCAATACAGTGCGATTTTATGCAGCCTGCCTGTGGGTTTTAATTTTCATGAGCGAAAAAATAAAATAATAATTGGCATAGAATACACATTAGATTTTTTAATTCCATCACTAATAATCTCATTGATGTTAATTTTCTTTGGTGTTTTTAAGCAGTATTATAGAAAGAACATATCAAACGGAATTTTCAATCCATCTGTGGGATGCATTCCATCTGTACGATGCAGACTAGTCAGTATGCACCTACCTTTATACTGTTGTGTTGTCATTTTGTTGTTTTGTGTTTGCTTTCACGCTTCATGCCTTCACTTGTCGTATTGGTGATGTGCATTCCCCCACTTTCTATTAGTGTACTGTATTTTTTATTCTGGGTGCAGCCCTTAAATAATTATTTTATTTTAATGCAGCCCCAAGATAACTTAAGGTTGGACAGCCCTGGCCTAGAATATAGGCATAGTCTGTTGTTTTGTCTACATCATGATTCTCTCCTTACTCCAGTCCATCCTCATCAACTGTAAAAATGATCTTCCTTAAACACAAATCTGGCCATGTTACCCCATATTAGTCAATAAAATCCAATGACTCCCTACTATCTCCAGTTTCAAAAATGATTGAGAAGGAAAGTGATTTGATATAGGTTATACATGTGCAGTCATACAAAACATATTTCTGTATTAGTCATGTTGTGAAAGAAAACACAGACCAAAAACAAAATATGAAAAATGTTTTATTAAAGCACAATTTGTTCTGCATTTGGATTCCAATTCTTTGTCTGAAGATGGATTGCATTTTTATCATAAGTCATTCAGAATTGTTTTGGATCAATTTTTTGTTGAGAATAACCAAGCCATTCACAGCTGATCATACAATATTGCTGTTACTGTGTATAATGTTCTCCTGGTTCTGCTCATTTCACTTTTCATCAGTTCATTTAAGTCATTCCAGATTTTTCAGACAGCATCCTGCTTGTCATTTTTTATAGTATAATAGTAGTACATCACAATCACACACCACAATTCATTTAGCCATTCCCCAATTGATGGACATCCCTTCAATTTCTAATTCTTTACTACCACTAAAAAAGCTGTTATAAGTATTTTGGTACATATAGGTCTTCTTCCTTTTTTAAAAAAATCTTTACAGACATAGTATTGCTATTGATGAATCAAATGGTATGCTAACCCATTGGGCATACTTCCAAATTGTTCTACAGAATAGTCAAATCAGTTCACAGCTTGACTAATAGTACATTAGTGTCTCAATTTTTCCACACCTCTTCCTGCATTTGTCATTTTCTTTTTTCGGTCATATTAGCCAATCTGATAGGTGTGGGGTGGTACCTTAGAATTGTTTTAAATTGTGTTTCTCTGATCCATAATGATTTAGATCATTTTTTCACATGATTAAAGATAACTTTCATTATTTCATCTGAAAACTGCCTGTTCATATCCTTTGACCATTTATTAACTGGGGATTGGCTTTTTTTAAAATAAATTTGTCTCGAATCCTTTATATTTGAAAAATGAGGCCTTTATTCAGAGAAACTTGATGTAAATTTTTTCACAGTTATGATTACTGTGTTTCCCTCCATTCTATTTTCCCCATTTATCCTACTTCGTCTATTTTCTATAGGGTAAGACCAATTTCTATACCCAATTGACTCTTTTGAGCCTTACTCTTTTTGAGCCAACACTGATCAGAGTAAGGTTCAAGTGCTCCAACCTACTCCTCCATCTTTCCCTCCACTGTAAAAGCTCTTTTCATTGTTTTCTTGCATCACTCTCATTTAATTTCTCTTTCCTTTTTACCTCTTTATGCTTCTCTTGAGTCTGGTACTTGAAAGTCAGATTTTATATTGAGCTGTGGTCTTTCCATCAGAAATACTTGAAAGCTCTCTATATCCATTTTCCCCCTAAGGATTGTACTCAGTTTTACTTTGTAGGTGATTGTTGGTTTCAGTCCTAGATCCTTTGCCTTCTGAAATATCATATCCCAAGCCTGCTGATCCTTTATCATGGGAGCTGCTAAATCTGGATTTATCTTAACTCTGGCTCTACGATATCTAAATTGTTCCTTTTTGGCTGCTTACAGCATTTTCTCCTTTACCCGTGAACTCTCAACTTTGGCTATAATATTCCAGGGAGTTTTTATTTGGGGATCTCTTTCAGGAAGTGATCAGCAGATGCTTTCAGTTTCTATTTTAGCCTTTGGTTCTAGAATATCAGGACAGTTTTCCTTGGTAATTTCTTGAAACATATCTAGGTTCTTCTTTTTTTTCTTAATCATGGCTTTTAGTTAGTCCAATAATTATTGAATTATATCTCCTGGATCTAGTTTCCAGCTCAATTGTTTGTTTTTTTCCAGTGAGATATTTCACTTTTTTCTTCTATTTTTTCATTCTTTTGATTTTATTTTATTGTTCCTTGATGTCTCATGGAGTCATTACCTTCCACTTGACCAATTCTAATTTTTAAGGAATTATTTTCTTCAGTGAGCTTTTGTACCTCATTTTCCATTTGACCAATTTCATTTCTGAAAGATTTCTTCTTTTCATTGGATTTTTGTGCAACTTTTTACCATTTGGCCTATTCCATCTTTTAAGGTGTGATTTTTCTCCAGTTTTTTTCCTCCATCTTTTACAAAGCTATTGTCACTCTTTTCATGATTTTCTTGTATCACTCTCTTTTTTTTCAAATTTTTCTTCTACCTCTTTTATTTTATTTTTGAAATACTTGTTGAGCTTTATTCCAGGATTATTTTGGCCTCAGAACAATTCACCTTTTACTTGAAGGCTTTGGATATAGCAGTTTTGATTTTGCTGTCTTCTGAGTTAGTGTTTTGATCTTCCCTGTCATTCTAGTAACTTTCTATGGTCAGGTTCTTTTTTTGCTGTTTTCTTATTTTTCCAGCCTATTTCTTAACTTTTAACTTCATGCTCAAGTTAGGCTCTGCTCCTAGAGTGAAGGGGACACTGTCCCAATCTTCAGGTGTATTTTCCATTCTTCCAAGGTGGTATGAACTAAGGAGAGGTGTGTTTACTATTCTCCCAAACTATACTATAGTCTGAGTGACCAGAAGCACTCTTTTCCACCTTAGAACTGTGATCAGGGTCCCCATTCCCCTGTAGCCACATGCTGTGGTCTTCTAGTGCTTCTTCTTAACCTGGGATTGTGACCTGCATCCAAGTATAGGCAATGCAACAGAGTGCTGCACCCGGCATCAGTAAAGGGATCCCTATAATTTCCTTCTGACCAGTTGCTCCACCCCCTTAAAAATCTGTGGGCTCAGAGCTCCATAAGCTGCCACTGCTGCTGCTGCTGATTCAGTCACACACGCACACACTCAGGCATGCACACAGCCTGCTGCTGCTTTACTGGATCATGGTCTGCACTGGTACAACTCTCTTTGAATTGTGCTCTACTCTCATCCTGGTGCAACAGATCTTCTCTGATGACCTTATAAATTGTCTTGTTCTGGAAAAGTGTTTCACCCTATCTTTTCGTGGGTTCTGCTGCTATAGGATTCATTTTGAGGTGTTATTTAAAGTTTTTTAGAGGAAAATTTGAAAAGGACTCAGACTCATCCCTGCCTTTTCTCTGCCATCTCGGCCATGTTCCTCTTCTTTGATAGTTTTTGAACAAGGCAGTTTATATCTCCTGGCTGTGTTCAGTTTCACTGGCTTCCCTTCATCCTTCCTCATGCCTGTTTCCTGGATTCCTTCAAATCTCAGGTAAATAATAATCTTCTGCAAGAATTCTTCCCAGATACATTATTGTTAAGTCCCTTTTCTCTGCTAAATATGTACAAATTATCCTGTACATACCTGTATATGTCTTGTTTGTACATTTGTTTACATGTTGTTTCTTCAATTAGACTTTAAACTTCTTGAAAACAGGTGCTCTCTCTCTCTCTCCCTCTTTCTTTATATCCCCAGTATTTAGAACATTGCCTAGAGCATAGTGGGTGCTTACTACATGCTAGTCCACTGATTATGCCATTTCTTTAAAAGGCTTTGCCTTAGAGGTCATGCATTATGGTATTCAGAGTGCAAACCCATAGAATACATTGAACCTGGGGTTGTCCATATGTGGGATATACACTGCACATGCAACCCTAGATGCATTTAGGCATCCTTATTTGGGTAATTGGTTATTTGTTAGATTCCCTTCTTGAATCAATATCTATTAATTATTTTTTTTAAAAAATACATGCTAAAGCTACAAAAGATTTAAAAAAATAGAATTTTTTATCAAGATATAATTTTAGGCTGAAAGAAACAAAAACTTGTACATGTTAATGCAAATAAATATTTCCTGATTGAGCTGATGGTAAATTTTTTTGAGGGTAGAATTCTCCAAATGTCCAAAAGTAAATCCATTCCTATGAAGGGCATCAAGAATAGTTGAACTGTGTAATAATCTCTAAAAATCCCTTCAAGTTTAAGTTTCTAAGATTCTAAACAGAACTGCATAAAGGCTATACTCAGAAACATTAATCTGATAGGCCATAGGTCTCAGAATTTTGGACCTTAGATGGGGATTACACAAAATTCTGTTGGAGTTTGATTCCCTGATATACATCAACATCATCATCATCATCATCATCATCATCATCATCATCATCATCATCATCATCATCATCATCATCACCATTATGATAAATAAAACATTTTGAGACTCCCTCTCCAAGGCTAAAGTGGCTGCTCTAGTCAGTTATGTAATAGCTAACATTTGTATAGTGCTTTAAGGTTTGCAAAGTACATTATATATATACATATCCTTTTAAGAGCCCTTTGTGGTTTGAGATATCCTTATATTCATTGTATGCCTGAGGAAACTAAAGCTATCAGAGGGTAAGTGACTTTCCCATGCTCATGCTAAGTGTCTGAGTCAGAATTCAAACTCTAATCTTCCTATCTCCAAAATCACTACTGATCCTGACTCTATCTACTACATCTTTGGTGTCAAACTCAAGCAGAAACCAAGGTTGTTAAACCACACATAAGGATCCCTGTGGCCAGCATACTGACTTAGAAAGCTGAAGATTATTATTTTCTATGTTCCATAATATTTTGATTTATTTTGTTAAATATTCCCTGATTCTATTTTAATCTACTTTGAAGTAATCAGTAATATTTTTTGTGTTTGGCACTTCTGTATTAAACCACTTAACCTTTATATCTTTTACCTTCCACATCACATTTCTTTTTTTTAATTTTAAATTTATTTATTTATTTTTAGTTTACCACACACAGTTCTACATAATTTTGAGTTTCAGATTTTCTCCCCTCCCTCCCCCCTCCCTTCCCAAGATGGCATGGAATCTCATATAACTACCATGTATACCACATCACATTTCTGAATCAAAGAAGCTCAAGATTAGAAGAGGCCATCTAATCCAATGAATAAATGAGCAAGGTTTGTCTCTACACTTTGAAAATAGTTCTCATCATCTCCCTAAGCATTCTGTTCTTTCTCCTTTTCTTGTTTATGATCCTCTACCTGATCCTCATATGGCATGAGTTATGGTCCTTCACCATGTTGTTGTTATCCTGATATCACAATCTGATTTATGTGTCCTTCCTTAAATATGGTGCCTAGAACTAAATACAAGTGGTTTGATTTGGGCAGAATATGGCAGAACTAGCACCATCCTAATCCTGGACAGTAAATTTCTCAATGGAGCCAAAGACTACATTGCTTTCTAGCTTGCTAATTATAGACTTGAACTGTTACAATAAAATTCCTGTATCTGACCTATAGTTTGCAGATTTCATCATTTTTTCTTATAAAAATTTAAATATTTGCCCTTCTCTGGTGATTCAATATTTCTTCCATTTTCCAAAGATATTTCTACTGGTTAAGCAATCACATAAATAAGTTCCTTTTCAAACATGATGTACTCTACCTATGCCTAGTGATTGGAGCTTGTAACTTAGATATTCTTTTACCATCTCTCTTTCTAGTTATTTTGAATTTCAGTTCCCAATTAACAAACATTTTCTGCTGCTTCTAGTTCAAAGATCATTCTGAAGCAGAAGCTAAATATAAGTTAAATTATTGGGCATTCTTTGTTATCATCATTCCATCCATCAAAAACAGCCATACTATCCCATATTTGAGTTACTTTTTTCTCACTATAATTTTTAAATCTTGTTTTATTCATCTTAGCACTCTTTACCAGCCCAACCTCATTCTTAGGGTTAGCATTGATCATAATACTTAAAGGATAAATCATGCTTTTGTATTCCCTCTATTTACTTTCTTAGCTGTCATATTCTATACACTTCTTTAAAAAAAATCTAAGTTAGTTGTTGAGTTCTCTGTCTATACATAATAGTTTTTTTTTTTACCGACTGCCTTTTCTTTCTCATTGAGATTGTATCTTTTTCTTTGTGTCTTCTGAATTTCACTCAGCTCCCAATACTTACTAGTTTCCCTATAGTTTAGTCCAACAACCTACAAAATCTGGTTGTAGTATAAAAATAATCGTATTGAAAATATAAAAACCAGGTTTTGTTTTTTACTCACTGGCTGTACCAAAATAGGCAGTGGTCCATATTTGGCCTTCAAACTATCATTTGTTGATTCCTGGTTTAGTCTATGGGACTAACTTTTCCTAGGTCTCTCCAAAATAATTTTCAATAATATTTCCTTGAGAGCATTGTGATTGTCCTTGAGACTCAACTGTTTCAGGGGACTAAGCCTCAGGACATTGGTATAGCTTCTTGGGACATCTAAGGAGGAAAAAAATTTAGTACATAAGGAGTCGAGTGCTTCTTTCTGAGCCTTCTGAGGGACAGGCCACCAGAATGACCCATACATGGGAATAGTGCTTAACTGGATCACTGCTGTAATTAACTAAATATTTTCCCCCTATTATGATGAAGTGAACTTTCTTTTATTAACTGTTAAATTTTCCATGAATGTCTCATTTCATTCTAGTCTTCAATCTAAAGTACCTGTATAGCATAAGCATGGCTTAGTGACTATTAGAGGTTCTGAAGTTTAAAATGCTACTGGAGAAGTCTAAATCAGAAGGAATGAAAACTCTCAATAATGAAATTCTAAAGAGAGAAAAGGAAGCAATTTCAGGGAGGGGAGAAATATGGACTTGTCTCTACATCATTTCTTGTCTAAAGAACTGATGTGGATGTTGAAGGAATTTACCAACTAATATTTAAATTTTTAAAAGATATATACAGAAGAGGGAAAAAGTGGTAGTAAAAGAAAATGAATGTGATTATTACACAGTGCTACAGATGAGGATGAACAAAGCATTGCAAGGAAAGCTAATAACAAAAAAAAGGACTTGGGGGGTGTTTGTTTTTGTTTTATTTTGTTTGTTTATTATTTGAGGTGAAAGAGGGAAATGAAAGAAGAGTGAGAAAAACCTCTTAAGCTGGATGGGATGACTATAACCGATGAGGAAAGAAAGCCACTCAATTTTTGTTTTTCTTCTGCTTTCTCTGGAAGGAAAATTACCTTTGCTCCAGAAACAGCAAACCAAAAATGGCTAGGAGGGAGTTGAATCCCGTTATAAGGAGATAATAAGGGAAAGTGTAGCTGTCTTTGGAAATCCAGTCACCTGGGCCTAACACACTACATCATCAGCTACTGAAAGAACTGGAGAATGTTGTTGTTGATGATGATGAAGGAGAATACAAGAAGTACTGAAAAATCAGAAAAAAAAAACAAAGGTTGGCTCAATGTTCAAAATGGAGAAGAAAGTAGAGTCTGTCCATGTTAGGCCAGTCAGTTGGACATCAATTCCTGGGAAATTTATAGAACAGATGATTCAAGAATTCGTTAGTGAACATGATTGGGGGGAGGGAAGGAAACAGTGACTATAAAGTGTTAGCAAAGATGCAGCTAATTTGTGCAGAACATAGAGTGTTGGTCCTGGAGTCAGGAGGAGATGAGTTCAAATCCCACCTCAGATACATCCTAGTTTTGTGATCCTGGGTGAGTCATTTAACAATTGTCTACTTCAGTTTCCTCAACTGTGAAATGGGAATAATAATAACACCTAGTCCCAGCATTCAGTAGGTAGGTGGCACAGTGGAAAGAGCACTGGGCGTGGAGTCAACAAGGCCCCTTTTCATGCATTCAAATCCTGTCTCAGAAACTTACTAGCTATGTGGGACCCTGGACAAGTCACTTAACCCTGTTTGCCTCAGTTTCCTCATCTGTAAAATGACCTGGAGAAGGAAAGGGTAAACCACTCCCATATCCTTGCCAAGAAAACCCCAAATGAGGTCACAAAGAGTCAGACAGGACTGAACAATTCCCAGCATTCTTACAAGGATCAAATGAGATAATATTTGTAAAGTACTTAGCACAATGCCTGGTACATATTAGGAACTTAATAAATGATTCAAACCTTGAAGAAGAAAACCATTTCAAAACACTTAAAAGCAAATCATCAAAGGGAAACACAGCTTGTGAAAAATTCAACTAGGATTCATGAAAGAGACAAAGACCTTTTTTAAGTGACTAAATGATTGTATAAATGAAATATAAACTGTAAGGGGAAAATCGGAAAAGAAATGAAGCCTATGGAAGAAAGAATTGGAAAGAAAATTATCAGCTTGGCACAAAAGTTCCACCAACAGGCATAAGTAACCAATACTTTGAAAATGAGAATGGACCAAATAAAAGCTAACTACTCCGAGACATAAGATTTTAAAACAAAGCCCAAAGGTTAAAAAAGAAACAGAATAAAATTATAACAGAATCAACTGATATAGCAAACAGATTAAGGAAAACTAATTTAAGAATCATTGGACTACTTTTGAGATTCAGTGTGGTATCTTCAGGGTCTCTGGCATCTCAGCACAGTATGTTAGGGACCTCACAACGCTTGGACTTGGGCTGTCTTGGTCAGCCCCCCACAGCTTTCCTGCACTTCCAAGGTCTCCACTCTTCTTTCATAGGATATCCCTCCAGTTTGGCAGCCAGAACCTTAAAGGATGAGGGTGTCTTTGGCTCTCTATTGCTCCCCTGTGCTGGTATTGGTTCTGCTTGTGGGTGTGCTTTCCTATAGCCCTTAGGCATCTAGCTGATGTTTTGTATAAATCTGAAGTAGAATCAGTTTATTTTTATTTATTTATTTTTTTTTTTGCTTTTTGGCAGGGCAATTGGGGTTAAGTGACTTGCCCAAGGTCACACAGCTAGTAAATGTCTCAAGTGTCTGAGGCCGGATTTGAACTCAGGTCCTCCTGACTCCAGGGCCGGTGCTCTACTCACTGCGCCACCTAGCTGCCCCCTGAATCAGTTTATTTAAAAGCATAGTTTGATTTCCTGGGTCTTTCTGGAGCAGGTATGTGGGGGCAGAGTGGACTGCCTCCATTCCAGCAGTCATCTTGGCCAGAGGTTTCTGTTAGAATACTCAAGGATAAAGGACTTCAAGGGTTAAGGCAGAATTTTCCTCTTGTCGTAGTTATTTATCTCAAGGTGGGGGCGGGGCAGAACATTTCACAATTGTAAATAAAGTTTTATTGTGTTCAAAAATGTAAAAGCCATTCTTGGTGCCATACAAATGCAGGCAACTGGGTCTGGACCCTTGTCTTAAAGAATGAATATTCCTACTGACATGTTATTCCTCCATGTGTTTTACTACCCAGGCTACAGCAATGTGGATGCCATCGTGCAGTACTTGTTAGCTAGGAAAGCAACATGCCTATATGCTGTGATTTCTTCTGATACAAAGTGCTGAGACAAAGTCATGCATAAAATAGATGCAGAATTTTCAACCACTTTGCAAGAACTTGCCAACAACTTCCTGATAGAATGCAAGAACCAAGGTCTAGTTCAACTTCCAACTTCTTCTCCATGGTCTTTACTACAGGACACAGGGGCTTAGAGCTGGGAAGGGGCAGTGACTCCTCAACAAATCTCAGGGTCCTCCTCCCCTGTGGATGGGGGGAGGGAGCCTGGGTTGGTTTGAGCAGGATGAATTGGAGTCTTCAAGGGAGCTTCGAGAGCAGGCTTTCCTCCTCCTTTTCTGCTCATTCAGGCTTTCCAGCTCATACTTCACAAACCTTTTAAATTATTTCCTTAGGGGGGCAGAGCCAAGATGGCCACGCGGAAACAGCAGTTCACCGGAGCTGTCTCACAAGTTCTGTCAGATACCTCTAAAAAAGAGAATCTGAACAGATTTGAGAGAGTTAGAAGTAGTAGTAGACTGAGTGGGGCAAATTTCCAAGCCAGGAGTCCAAAAGGTCCAAAAGGGACTGATCTTTAGGCTGGGAGAGCACCCTGCCTGCGGAGCTGCACCAGATAGCACCAAAGAGGAAGCAGCTGTGGAAAATAGCCAGTGATCCAGGCTGGTAGAAAGCTGGGTGCCCGAAACCAACAGAGATCCCCAGGCCTCCCAGCACAGGATGGGAGGGAAGGCAGCAGTGAAGTGCTTGTAGCCACGAGACATCCACTCCTGAGGCTTGCAGCCCAAAGGTTTGAAACCTGCCTTCCAGAACTTCCGGGAGACATAATAGCCAGGTAAACGGCTCTCGTTCCTCCCTCTCTCCCTCACTGACCCAGAGAATTCCTCTGGGAAAAACGCTGGAACAGAGGAGACAGAAATGGGGCTTCACTAGCCAAACAGTGGGAACTCCTGAGTCCCAGAAGGGCGGAGCCAGCAAGGGTCGACATCAGGAACCCAGGCATGCCTTTGTTCCACCCATTCAGCAAGCTCCTCCCACCACAGGCTTCCTGTGACTCAAACTCATATGACTTAAGCTTCCATGTGACTTAAACAGGTCACATCGGTCTATTAATGGATGGCAAATATCTTCCCGTTTACATTACGATTACAACCATCTACACCCCTAAAATTTTCAGTTTCATCTACCACATTCAATAATGCAATGTTTGTCATTTTCTACCATTTTTATACACATAAGAATCACTAAGAAAATGTTAATAGTTATTAAATTTAACAAATTCCCTGTTATGTCCTCAATGGAGTTTCCAGGAAACTGGCAAACTACTAGCAAACCCTTCAGCAGGTAATCTCTAACTACTACTTCTCTTGTCTTCTGACCCTTCCTTCTCATTTTACAATACATGTGGATTAACATCATTCAAGGAAAAAGGAGCAAATGCTTCCTTCTTATTGAGCTTCCAGCTACTTTTTTTTTTCAGGAAAAGTCTCATTTCTATTATTTAGCTTCATTTTCAGTGATCCTTTGAGTAAAAGGGAAGACTTTATTCTCTGTCATAATATGCTCCCCACCCATTTCATTATACAGGGGGAGATTACCCTTTTCTTCCTCAGATTCCTTTTCTTCTTTGATTTTATGTTTAAGTATTTCTTCTATTTCTAGTAATAAAGGGCAGCAGCTATTCTGGGCTAATGAGAAAGTGTGCCAAAGATGTTACTCCCACTCACCTCCATCCCTCATGCTCGTCTAGTTACCCCTTCCCAGGCACTTCATTGCTTGATGTTTCCAGTCACTCCCTTTTAATGCCCCCCACCCCTCCTGAAAGGCTTAGTTTTCCTGTCAAACCAGACTAAGAAAAGAATGGTAAGGGGGAAGTGACCAAGACATCACTTCCTCTACCAAACTTGGGTCATCACAGATTTTGTCAGCCAGTCATTCTCTTATTTGCCTAGAAAGACTCAGATCTGATTTTCTTTCTGTCTTGGAAATTTATTAAACATGAATCAATAATTCTCTTTCACTCCTCAATCACTGAGGCAAATAATTTTTCTATTGAAACATACACAATAGTGTAAAATCTGTTTCTCTTCCTTAGCAATCTCCAAGAAGTAGTGAGGTGGCCCAACGGATACAGAGTTGGGCATGGAATCAGGAAAATCTGTGTTCAAATCTGGCCTCAGACAAATCACTTTACCTCTATCTGCATATGTTTCCTCAAGTGAATAATAATTGCAATTATGTTCAAGGGTTATTGAAAGCATCATATGAAATAATATTTCTAAAGTGCTTAGCACAGTTCCTGGCACAAAGCAGCTACTTAATAGATGCTTGTTCCTTCCCAGGGCTCTGCTATTGTCTCAGCTGCAAATGTGCATCACATTAGCTGAGAACCTTGCCACATTTTTTACAGAAAAAATTGAAGCCATTTGCTATGAGCTCCCTTTGTTCCCTTTTCCTCATCTCATATCACTCTTATGTATTCTGACATTATCTCCTCTTTCATTCCTGTCTTACATGAAGAGGTGACCTTACTCTTTATAAGACTAATCTCACTACCTGCTCAAGTGATACCATTCCTTCCCATCTCATTCCATTTATTATGTCCTCTTGTCATCCCCACTCCATGAGTTATTTTCAATCTCTCCCTATCTATTGGCTCCTTCTCTGTTGCATACTAACATGTCCATATCTCCTCCAAAAAATCCTAACTTTATTATTTCATGCCTGATAACTACTATCCCATATCTCCTCTGTCCTTTGTGGCTAAATTATTTGAAAAGGCTTCTACAATAGATTCCGTCGCTTTCTCTCCTCTTACTCTCTTCTTATCCCCTCACAGTGTGGCTTCTAACTTCATCATTCCACCAAAACTGCTCTTTCTAAAGTTACCAATGATCTTCCAATTGATTAACCTAATGAGCTTTTCTCTATCCTCATTCTCCTGGAGCTCTCTGGAGGATTTGACACTATTGATCACTCTGTCTCCTTGTAACTCTCTTCTCCTTAGATTTTTGGAACACCACTTTCTCTTTGATCTCCTCCTAACCCTCATGACCACTGCTTCTAGGTCTCCTTTGTTGGATCCTCCTTCAGATCATAGCTTCTAATCATAGGTATCCTACATAATTCCATCTTGGACCCTCTTCCTTTTCTCTCAATATTATTTCTTTTGGTGGTCTAATCAGTTAGTATGGATTTGATTATCACCTCTTTGCTGATGATTCTAAAATCTACCCATTTCATTGCAATCTACCTCTCCGTTGGTTACCCTTAATCACTGAACGAGAATTGCCTGGGAATGGGCAGACCTGGGAAAGACCTTGGCTTAAAATGCTCAATGTCTCCCTCCACATCGAGGGCCATCTCTAGTCATCCTGATCGATATCTTGCCACTGGACCCAGATGATTCCAGAGGAGAAAGGGAGGCTCGTGACTTTGCTCAGCCCTCCTCTACTTAAACCCATTCACTTACTAGTCATGGCATCACCTTCCTGATACCATGGTCACCTTTGAGAAAAAAAAGACAAAAACAACAACCTCTCTGTTGAACTCCAATCTTGAATCTCCTTGCAGACATCCTAAAGTGAATGTCCAATAGACATCTCAAACTAAACATCTCCAAAACTGGATTCATTATGTTTCCCCCTAAATCCTCCTTACCCTCTACCTTCCCTATAACTGTAGAGTACAATACCATTCTCCCTGTACCTGAGGCTCACAATCTACATGTCATCCTCAAATTTTCACTATATGTCACCCTCAACATCCAATCTTTTGCCAAGGTCTACCAATTTCACCTTTGGAGCATCTTTCAAATACTCTGCCTTCTCTCCTCTGACACTGGCAATACCCTGGTGTAGGTCCTCACATCACACCTAGACTAATACTATACAATAGGCTCATACTGGGTCTGCCTATCTCATATTTCTCCCTACTCCATTTTATCTGCTCTTCAGCCATGAAAGTAATTTTCAAAAGTGCAATTCTGACCATGTCAACTCCCTACTCAATAAATTCCAGTGGCTTCCTATTGCCTCAAAGATCAAACACAAAATGATCTATGTGACATTGAAATCCCTTCATAACCTACTCCCCTCCTAACTTCCCAGTCTTCTTATACTTTACTCCCTCCTATATACTCTTTGATCCAGTGAAAGTGGGCTCATTTACTTCCTACAAACAAGAAACTCCATGTCTTGGTTCTGGGTATTTTCTCCAACTGCCCACCATATCTATAATGCATTCACTCTCCAATTCCACCTACTATTTTCCTTGGCTTCTATTAAATCTCAATTAAAATCCTTTCCATGGGAAGCTTTTCTCAACACCTATGAATTCTAGTGCTTTCTCTCTCTCATACAATAACTATTTATCTTGTCTATGGCTTGTTTGCACATATTTGTTTGCTTGTTGGGTCCTTCATTAGATTATATGCTCCTTGAGGACAGGGAGTGTCTTTTCCCTCCTTTTCTATCCCCAGCACTTAGCATAGTACTTAGCACCTTACACAGATAGAAGTGGTTAACAAATGTTTATTGTCTGCCTCACTAACATTTATTAACCACTTTTATCATACTTAATAAGCAAAACATAATACAAAGCAAACAAACTCTTCAGAAATAGAGATATATTGATCAGCCATACCTCTCCCAAGAAAGGCAAGGATAAAAAGGAAGGAAAAGAGTTACAGTATGCTAGCTCTGATAACAGGCATTTGAACAATCTCATCAACCCTACATGTGCCTCCACTATATTGTTCCATGACCCAGACCCTCCATTGTAGTCCACTGCTGAAGATCTCATGGCTGACACTTTCCCTCCATGCCTTCTCATATATGGAACTTTTTGATTCCTAAGCATAGCTACATGACTTCATTGGTGCCCATGTGCCTGCTTTTGGTGCTGGTGTATCTTCTTCCTGGTGCAAATTCTGGAAGGTTGTGATTAGCTTGTGAGTCTGGCCCTATCATTCACAGGGTCAAGGCAGCTCCCTCAAGATTGAAGAAGGGAACACTGCAGTAATTTTCACCCTAACAGCAGCTATCTGTCTCCAGCATCCAGATCTCCTTGGTAACTTTAAGAAGACACCACTGTAAAGGCAAGCAAAGTGGGTTTTTTTGCTATTTTTTTCTTTTGGAATTCTTCTAATCACTAAACCAATCAAATGTCTTTGACTGAGTCTTGTCTTTGATTAAATCAAGATTTTGATTGGAAACAGTATATATATATATACACACATACATATATATACACATACATATATATACACATATATGTGTGTGTATGTATGTATATATACATATATATGTGTATATACATGTATATATATGTGTGTATATATATATGTACTGCTTGGAAGGAGAGGTGTGGGTAGAGAGAGAGAAGCAGAGCTGAGAGAGAGAAGTGAATGTGAGCAGGCTAGGGGAATTTGCTTTTGGGGAGGCCTAACAGAAAGACTGTTTGTGATTTTGGTGCCTTGTCTGTTGACCTGTGTTAATTTCTCAGACAGAAGCCTTGACTGTTGATCTGTGTTTATTTCTCAGACAGAAGCCCTGTATGTTGATCTGTGTTAATGTGTTAATCCGTTAATGTGTTAATGTGTTGATTTGTGTTAATGATGGTGCTGGTAATGTGTGTAAATATTGTTGCAGCCTGTTAAACTTTGCTTTCCCAGAAAGAAAAATTTCAGGAAGGAGCCCCTGGAGCCTGCTATCAGGCAGAAGCAGGAAGGACTTGGAGTGGAGCAATCCCTATGAGCTAAGATAAGGAGCAGGAGCGGAGAGCTGCCTGCATGTGAATCCAGGCAAGAGCTGGAAGTGGTTGGCCCGTGGAGGAGGAGCCATGGGGTTTGTAGTCAGTGTTGAGTCAAGATAAAAGAGGACTTTACTTGGATACTCTATATTGACTGAAGAGATGTAACTTGCTGTGACCGATGGGTGGCTGGGGGTTGTATTTTCTGTTACCCCTTAAGGATGACATGTTGTGCTAGGGAAGACCCTGGCCTGGGACCCCCTGCTTGTGTAGACAAGTATTTTGGGGAATGCTACTGAATGCAATGATATATGCTATGTGTCATATGACATACCGAGTGTTATGAGATATATATATATATATGTATATATATATATGTATGTATATATATATATATGTAAATATATACATACAGAGAGAGAGAGAGAGAATACTGTTTTGCTTAAGGATGTTGCTATGAAGGTTATGATTTTGTTTATTGAAAAATGTTTAGTTCTGAATAGAGAGTTCATTATACTATGTGTTTAGACCCTTAAAATTATTCACAGCAGCAGTCCTCAGGTGTGCTGCCATGATTGGCATTGCAATCACAATTTTTTTAAAATAAACACTTTATTCTCCATGTTAACCCCAGGAATGGAGAAGTATTTTGGAGATCTTTACCTTCTCTTCTAGAAGGAAAACCATTCTCTACTAATTTAAGCATAAATATTACCTACATAGACAGAGCAGAAAGACAAACAGCTAAGAAGGTCATTGAGAAATTATCCCTACTCTTTATAGTCACTGGAAGTAAATCCTCAGCCCTTTGTCAATCTTGCTAGAAGTTTTTTTTTTTTGGTTTTTTTAAACCACTCCTGTGAAGGATTTTATGCTACTTATGTATATAATTGGCAAATTACCCAACCAGTGAGCTGGAAGTGTTCAAGTGAAAGGTATAGTTATTAATTTGAGGGGAGCAGTAGATGTTTTTGTCTGACAAACCAGCTGCAAAAATTCCTCAGTCTTAAAATGTCCCAACTACATTAAATTAATGACTGAATGAATATGTACAATCTAGCCCTTCATTTATTCTTCAGTTTTACTAATAGCACAGCTTTATATAGCATTTAAAGGGTGTACAAATGGTTTTCCTATCAGCAACGCTGCAAGGTTAGAAGAACAAGGATCCTTTCCTCCCATGTTTTATTGATTAGGAAACCCAAGTTTAGTGAGGCATAGTGATCTTCTCAGGGTAACAAAGCTCTTAAGAATCAGAGCTGAAATTCAAACATAGATCTTTCAGGTCCACTATTCTTTCTACTATACAAGAGTTTTTCATGTAATTAGCCAAATAAGCCATGGTCTTTCTGTCATTAGGATCTGGGCAGGTGGTGTCCCATGCCATGGATCATAAGAGATAGTTAAGTGCCCTAAATTCAGACACTTGGAGTGCTTCAGTACTCAAGTTTCTATGGACCAAAGTAACTTAAAGTGAATTCTACTTTATAGCAAATGGTGTCAAAATATGTTTACATTGCATATGTCCAGAAAGGGAGTAAATCTGAATTTATAAGGGTTTCTTTTGATGTAATTTTTCTATAATACACTGATAAATTTATATGTTTTTATTTTTGTGATTTAGTATGTAACTTGGTGACACGTCCTACCTCTTGAAGCAATTCATTTTTCATTGTTGTTATACCTTTTCAAAAGCCTACATAGCTTTTAGCCATGGCTTAGTCAACATATCTGGCCATTTACTATGCATTAAAATTACATGTACTATGCTCAGAAAAAGATATTGCTTGGATGAGAAGTGGCAGATTCCTGTTAAAAGACTAGGTTTATTGTGTTTTAATAAAACATAGGATGAAACCATTTCAAGTTTAGCATATTTTATTGTTATATACGATATTTGGGATAATGGACTAAAATACTACTAAAGAAACAAGAAACAGTGGTTTGTGTCATTATTTTTAACACTTTATCAAAATCCTGCTTTCTAATGCTAAATATTACACCTCCAGTTACTTTGAACATTTCAAAATCATTTTGAACTAAAAGAGATGATGGGAAAATGAGAGCATTCTTCTACTTTGATTTAATTGTACATTTCCATTAATCAATGAGTACTGCAAATGACCAATCCATTTGCCCTTTAAATTAACAGACCAAACCTACCTGCATTGCTTCCCTTGCTACCTCTTTTCACAGTGTTCTGTGTGTGTGTGTGTCTGTGTGTGTGTGTGTGTGTGTGTGTGTGTGTATTTTCAATCAGGATGTTCAATGCTGACCTAAATATAGACGTTCTCACTATTTCCATGAGAACACTCATCTGAAAAAGAACAGAAGATTGAAGTGATTGAGGACAAAGGAGATTGGATAGCAGTCTGGTTTAGTCTTGTGTAAGAATTGTACAAGAGTCTAACAGGCTAATCCAAGGCTTCTCAATCCTTCTACCCAAACCACCTCCTCAAAGTTTATTGCCACTTTTCTACACAATGATGGGCTGTTGCAGGGAACTCAAAGGTTTATTATTTTATTTTATGTGGAATCTAATGACAATGCAAGGCTCCACTGAACTTTTGGCTTCACCTTGCCTAAGACGGAAGGGGCATCTGGTTCACTGTGGAGATTTGATAGATTGGCAACAATAAAATCTATTACGCATACACAAAATATAATGCAGCTAATTAAGTGCATCTGATTTAATAGGATCATATGAAAGATGATTCATCAGTGGTAGGTGTGAATAGGACACTAAAACCAAGACTTAAAAAAAACCCCTTCAACTTGATAGTCTCTTGACTCCACTTTAGGTTAATGGCTAGATGATTCAGAGCCTTTAAGAGTCCTGATTCAGGCCTCATTCCTTACCACTGAAACTCTGTTTTAGTCTCATGCCAAATTCTCTATTTTCAGGACAATAAAATCTCTATATTGGGGGCCCAAATGATACACTCCATGAGAGTTATACTAAGATCTGTAGTGCAGAAATGTACTCAGATATCTCTGATATTAAATTATAGTAGTAGAATTAACAATAATCAAAATTGGAAATTGGGTAAGCGTGGCCTTGCCCATCTTGCCTTTTTAGTACATTCTTAGTTGTCCTTCTCCACATACCAGTCTATCCCTCTACCCTGTCCCCCACACCCTTGCTCCTTACAATGGAATCACTTCATACTATCTATTGAAAGGCCTGCCAACAAGTCCTATTCTTCTAGTGAATGCCTTATGCCCTGACCTACCTGCTCTCTCTGCCCTCTTACCTTCTCTCTAGCCAACTGCCACTTGGAAAGGTTTTACAAAATTAATTCAGTCTTTTCTATTAATAGATGATAACTACTTTATGTTACTCTTTCCAAGGAAGTTTGTCTGTTAAGAAAGAGCAAGGCTCTAAACATTAGAATGGCACATAAAAGAATAGGTTTTCACAGTCTAATATTCGGATACTAAGGAAAATATTTTTGAGTGTGTGACTTCCTGAAGCCTGTTCAACAAATATCATATAGATAGTCTCTTAAGCTGAATATTAAGAAGAATGTTCCTGTCTATCAATCTGATATTGTAGCAAAGGGATACATCTTATAGATACAACATGCTAACATTATACCAAGGGTCAAGCAGAAACTGATGCAGTGAATACCACCTCCCCTTTCTTCATATAATAGTGGTTCAGTTTGGGGGTAATGACTGGGATTTTGTAAGATATACATGATTCTAAGATTGCCCACAGAGAAAAAAGAGAGAAATAGCAGCTATTTACTAAACTCATATTCAGTCTCTTTCCAACATTCACATAAATGATGCCATATGAGGCAGGAATCTTTCTCCTGGACCATCTTTTGTTTTAAAAAATTTGGTGGTACATCTCTGTACCAGGGCAGACCCTGAGGCATTTGACACAAATTAAGGGGCAGCACGTGTTAGCATAAAGGATAACAACTTCCTCAAGTCAGTTGCCAAGTTAACATTGAATGAGTGACATAATCTCTCCCACTATCTTGGATAGCAGTGAGAAGAGAGAGAAGACTCTAAGCATATCCTAAAAGGTAGATACCACAGAGTGGCTTCAATAAAGGAAGTGACACCTAGAATTATATGGGAAACAAAATTCAAGACAGGAGCCCATATTAAAATCCATGGCCTCCACTGCTCAAACAAATACAGCAAGTTTAGAGATCAAAGAAGAGGAACTAAGGATTTGAACCAAGGCAAGCAAATTTGCCCTCAAAGGTATCCCTGAAATTTGGTGAATGAAATACATGACTAGAATATAGCTTTGAACTGGTATTTTGTATTCAAAAAGAAACAAGATAAGTAAAATGGGGAGAGGATAGAATTGGATATTAAGAAAGTTTATTCATAAGGAAATCCAGGAGCCAGAGGGTAGGCATTATGGAGAATATTTGAATGATGGCCAATGGAGGGAGGAATAGATGTGATTTTGCTATTTGCGTTTACCAAAAATCAATTGAACAAAATGAGGAGATAGAATTTGGAAAATAGAGGACAAGCTGGGCACAGAAGCATGATATAATAGTGTTTGGTAATTTCATTTAACTAAATATCTGCTAGAGTTCCTGCCAAACCAGAATAACTAATAATGTCTTGGTTGTGCCTTCTTAGTAATTTCATCCTTTAAAAAGTAAAGGAACTACCAAGGAGAAAATATCTATCCTTTATTTAATGCTCATGAGTGAGATAATCTTATTTTGGAGGTGGAAATGATAGGGGCCTTGAGAGTGGGACAATTACTACTCCACCCTAAAGCTTATTATATGGAAGGAGAAGACATCTGAGTGTAGTCTGGTAGCTACCTAAGAATTTTGGAAAGTCAGTTTCAAAGGATCCAGAGGAAAGATAGTAGGATGCAAATGGTCAAAGATTCTATAGGGAAAGTCAGCACAAGAGGGGTAGGAATGTTCAATAATGAATTCTGAAGATAGAAAGGGAAATGATCCCAATAAAGAGGAAAAGTGAGATTTGTCTGGAAACTAATGGGGATGAACAGAAATAACAGTGATTAAGTTGGATTTTTTTAAAAAGTATAGAAGATAAAAGCAAGTACAGATGGTAAAGGATGAATATAAGAGTATTTCATGATCCTGAAAAAAAAATAATGGCAGGAATGCTAAAGCTCAAAATGAGCTGAGGCTGGCATAGAAAATTAAGGACAATAAACGGTTGTTATATTGTGAGAAAAAGGAAGTCTAAAGAATGTAAAAAGGATGTTTGCTTGATATAATTGAAGGTGGAGGGAAGACAGAACTTCTCAACTTATATTCTGCTTGTTTTCTCTGCCAAGAAGGATTAACTTTATACTGGAATTAAGAGAATAAAAATGATACCCAAGATACACTAAAGATATAGAAAGAGACCACGCACCATAACCCGGAAGTTGTTCTCGCGGTGGCTCGCTCGTGCTTCGGAAGGATCAGAAACCTGCGGTCTCGGTAGCCGGCGGTGCCGCGAAGATGGGCAAAGTAGAGCGACAAGTGGAGGAGTGGGGGGCGGCGCCGGAGAGTTTTAGGGCTCCTGAGCGCACGTACGAAGAGATGCTGTCGAAACTGAGCCCCATTGCGCAGCCTCTGGCGTCCAGCCGCCTGACTCGGAAGCTGTACAAGTGCATCGAGAAAGCCGTGAAGCAGAAGCAGATCCGGCGAGGTGTGAAGGAGTTCAGAAATTCCTTAACAAAGGAGAAAAGGGGATCATGGTTTTGGCTGGGGACACGCCACCCATTGAGGTATACTGCCATCTCCCCATTATGTGTGAGGATCTGAGTATGCCTTATGCCTATGTTCGCTGGAAAGCAGATCTGGGAGCAGCTGCTGGCTTTAAGCGCCCAACTTACGTGATCATGATTAAGCCACATGAGGACTATCAGGCTATATACGATGACTGCCTGGAGGAAGTAGAGTCTCTTCCGGTCCCCTTGTAAGAAAAGTAATGTGATGCTCATGATTATTTAGGAGACCCTTCTTGACTGCAAAAGACAGTGGTGCAAGCAAAACTGCCTCATTGTACCTCCAAGGGGCAGGTGGCCCTCCATCATCTCCCCACCAGCATTCCCAGAGATTTTTTTTTTTTATGATAGTGCAAATAGTAATTTCACAAAACGTTGGCCAGTACTGTATCATGGTCGTCAATGCTATTTGCTACTAAGCAGTGAAATAAAGATTGGGAAAAAAAAAAAAAGAAAGAGACCCTACAGCTGTCATTGATGAATTCAGATCATCCCACACGAATAAAATGCTTCTTTGGGTCTTGAAATTAACGTGATTGCTGAGCCACTGTCAGTGTTATTTGAAAGAGTATGAAAAATAAAAGTTACCATAAAATTGGAGAAGAGAAAATGATGCATTTTTTTAAAATGAAAGAGAACAGAGTCTGAAAATTATAGAATAATGAGCTTGACTTTTATTCCTGAGACGTCAAGGGGAATTTATTAAGTACCTGCTATATATCAAACACTGTGCTGAACCCTGGGGATACAAAGAAAGGAAAGACCTGCCTGCTCTCAAGGTGCTTATAGTCTAATGGAGGAGATGAAATGCAAACAAATATACATAGATGTACATATCTAATATATATGTATTTAAATTCCTACACATATGTATATATGTATATATTTTTATCAAATACATGATGTAATGTATGTACACATATCACATATATATGTGCATACGTATATATGTGCATTTCTGTGTGTATAAAATTTAAGATGAAATTATTTAAGAAACAATGAACAAGAAGAAAGGGAAGTAATAATTACACAGAACCAGTATTGCTTCACCAAATCATACCAGACTAACATAATTTCCATTTTGTAGGATTACTAAACTAAGTTTATCTGAAATCTCTTACTACTCATGTGGAGAAGGTAGAGAGATGTGGACTATTCTAAATAATCTAGTTAGATGGATTCTAATATTGTGGTTAGATGGATTCATTAGAAATGGTTAAGTGGCTGGACTCAAAGTATAGCTGTTAATGATTTAATGTTAATGTGGCAGAAATTATTCATTGAAGTATCCCAGGGATCTGGGCTTGGCCCAATACAATTTAACATTTGTATCAGTGACTTGGCTAAAGGCATTAACAATATTCTCATCAAATTTGTAGATGACATAAAACTGGAAGGGAGCGCTAACAGACTCAATAATAGAGTCAGAATCTAAAAGGTCTTGACAGCCTAGAACATTAGGCTGAATCTAATAAAGTAAAATTTAATATGATAAAATTTGAAGTCTTATACTGACATACAAAAAATAAGCTTAAAAAATACAAGTTGGTTAGAATGTAGCTGGTCTACAAAAGATTCCTGGGTTTTAGTGAATATACTAGCTCAATAAGATTCAGTATTCTGTTGGGGCAGCCAAAAAATGATTGTATGATCTTGGGCTGCATTAAGAGAAGCCTAGATTCAAGGAACAGAGAAGCAGTAGTCCCACTATAATAAATTCTTCAAACTTCGTCTAGTGTATTGTGCTAAATTGCCACAAAGTATAAGAAGGGTGCTGACAAGCTACTAATTGTCCAAAGTCAAGCATCCGGGTTGGTGAAGGACCTTGAGTCCATGTACCATGAGGATCAGGAAGAACTGGGGATGTTTAGCCTAGAGAACAGAAGACTCATGGAGGACATGACAGCTATGTTACAGTATTTGAAGGGTTAAATGTTATGCGGAAAAGGGAATTAGACTTATTCTTTATGGCTCCCGAGGACAGAATTCTGAGGAATGGGTAGGAGTTTCATGGAAGCAAATTTAGGCTTGGTGCCAGGAAAAAAAATTCATAAGGTTTTCTAACAATTAGAGCAGTCCAGGGGCATCTAGGTGGCGCAGTGGAGCACCGGCCCTGGAGTCAGGAGAACCTGAGTTAAAATGCGGCCTCAGACTGACACGTGTGCTAGCTGTGTGACCTTGGGCAAGTCACTTAACCCCAATTCCCTGCACCCCCCAAAAAAGAAGAAAAAGACAATAAATGATTAAAAAAAAACAACAGACTAGATTACCACATATTGACTATGTTGGAGAGGGTATCTTTTAAATGTACGGGTTAGGCTGGATGTCCCTTCCAGTTCTCACCTTTTTTCTTTTCACTCTTGTTATCCCCCTTACCTTTTAGTGTTTTTTTTTTCCTTTTGGTGAAGAGGGAGAGTGATTCTGGAACTATACTATCTTCTATTCCATATTATAAGCCCCATTCCATATCTATTCCATATTTCATCAGTATAAAAAACTCCCCATGGGCCAACACATAACTCTGATCCAGATTTTAGCTCTTCTGAAACTTTGACTCTTATATGGATACTTGGGAATCCTGAAAGATTAAGGGCCTTGCTCATGGCCAAACACCCACCATTTTTCAAATGCAGGACTAGAATCCAGGTCTTCCTGACTCCAAATTTCCATGATACTTTTTATAAAGATAATCTGAGATGGTATGCAAGAAAACACTTTCAAAATATGTGTGCATGTTTGATTGTCTATTTTCATGGATTCAAACTGTGGCAAATGCTATCCACATGTTTCCTATCCTTTTTTCAAGGCTATACATGTACAATGTTAAACATATTTCCACATTAGTCATGTTGTGAAAGAAGAATCAGAAGAAAAGGGGAAAACCACAAGAAAGAAAAACAAAAAAAAATTCGTATGAAAAAGGTAGAGAGATGTGGACTATTCTAAATAATCTAGTTAGATTCTAATACTGTAGTTAGAGGGATTCATTAGAGATAGTTAAGTGGCTGGTTTCAAAGTATAGCTCTTAATGATTCATTGTCAATGTGGCAGGAGTTATTCATTGGAGTTTTAACAATATTCTCATCAAATTTGCAAATGACATAAAGCTAGAAGGGAGCACTAACACACTAATTAAAAAAAGAGAGAGAGAAAGTAGTATACTTCAATCTACGTTAAGACTCCATATTTCTTTCTCTGGATGTGGATAGCATTTTCCCTCATGAGTCTTTTGGAATTGTCTTAGATCATTGCATTGCTGAGAAGTGCTAAGTCTAACAAAGTCTATCGTTGCACAGTGTTGCTGTTACTGCGTGCAGTGTTCCACTGCTTCTGCTCACTTCACTCAGCATTAGTTCGTGCAGGTCTTTCCAGGTTTTTTAAAAACCGCCTGCTCACCATTTCTTATGGAACAAGAGTGTTCCATTACCTTCATATACCACAACTTGTTCAGACATTCCCCAATTGATGGGCAGCCCCTCACTTTTGAATTTGAATTCTTGGGCACCACAAAAGGGCTGCTATAAATGTGTTTGTACATGTGGGTCTTTTTCCCACTTTTATGATCTCTTTGGGACAAAGACCTAGTAGTGCTATTGCTAGATCAAAGGGTATGCACAGTTTTATAGCCCTTCGGGTATAGTACAAAATTGTTCTTCAGAATGATTGGATCAGTTCACAATTCCACCAACAATGCATTAGTGTTCCAATTTTCCCACATGTTCTCCAACGTTTATTATTTTCCTGTTTTGTCACGTTAGTCAATCTGGTAGCTGCAGTGTGGGATCTTAGAGTTGTTTCAGTTTCCATTTCTCTAATCAATCGTGACTTAGAACTTTTTTATGTGACTAGAGATAGTTTTAATTTATTCTTCTGAAAAGTGTTTTTTCATATCTTTTGGCCATTTAGTAATTGGGTAATGACATGTATTCTTATATATTTGATTCAGTTCTTTATGTATTTTAGAAACAAGGCAATTATCAGAGACACTGACTATAAAAATTGTTTCCCAGCTTTCTGCATCTCTTCTAATCTTGGTTGCATTGGCTTTGTTTGTGCAAAACCTTCTAATTTAATGTAATCAAAATTCTGTGTTTTGTATTTCATAATGTTCTCTACCTCTTGTTTGATTATAAATTTTCCCTTCTCCATAGATCTGACAGGTAAATTTTTCCTTGCTCTCCTAATTTGCTTATTGTTTCAACCTTTATCTCTAAATTGTGTATCCATTTAGACCTTATCTTGACATATGGCATAAGATACTGGTCTATGCCTAGTTTCTGCCATACTGTTTTCCATTTTCCCTGGTAGCTTTTGTGAATAGTGTGTTCTTATCCCGGAAGATGGAGTATTGCGTTTGTGAAACAGTAGACTACTACAGTTATTGACTAGGGTGTCTTGTGTACCTACCCTATTCCACTGATGCACCACTCTATTTCTTACCAATTCCAAGTAGTTTTGATGATTGCTGCTTTATAATACAGTTTTACTTCTGATATGGCATGGCCACGTTCCCTTGAATTTCTTTTCATTAATTCCCTTGACATTCTGGACCTTTTGTTTTTCTAAATGAATTTTATTAATTTTCTAGCTCTATAAAATAATTTTTGGTAGTTTCATTGGTATGGCACTGAATGAGTAAACTAGTTTTAGAAGAATTGTAATTTTTTATATTGCCTCAACCTACACATGAGCAACTGATATTTCCCCAATTATTTAGATCTGACTTTAGTTGTGTGAAAAGTGTTTTGTAATTGTGTTCTTATACTCCTGGGTTTGTCTTGGCGGTAGACTCCCAAATATTTTATATTGTATAGAGTAACTTTAAATGGAATTTCTCTTTCTGTCATTTGCTGCTGAATTTTTGTTAGTAATATATAGAAATGCCAATGATTTACATGGATTTATTTCTTATCTTGCAACTTTGCTAAAGTTGTTAATTACTGTAAGTAGTTTTTTAATTGATTCTCTAGGGTTCTCTAAGTATATCATCATATCATCTGCAAATAGTGATAGTGATAGTTTTGTTTCTTCATGGCTAATTCTCATTCCTTCAATTTCTTTTTTCTTCTCTGATACCTAAAGCTAACATTTCTAGTATGATATTGAATAACAATGATGATAATAGTCATCTTTGTTTCACTCCTTTTCTTATTGCAAATGCTTGTAGCTTATCCCCATTACATATGATGTTTGCTGTTTGTTTTAGATAGATGCTACTTAACATTTTAAGGAAAACTCTATTGATTCCTATACTTTCTAGCGTTTTTGATAGGAATGAGTGCTATATTCTGTCAAAAGTTTTTTTTCCTTCATCTTTTGAGGTAATTATATGATTTCTATTAATTTTGTTATTGATATGGTATATTATGCTGATAGATTTCCTAATTTTGAACTATCCCTGCATTCCTGGTATTAATCTCACCTTGTCATACTGTATTATTCTTGCGATAGCCTGCTGTAATCTCTTTGCTAATATTTTATTTAAAACTGCAATTTCAAAAGAACTTATTTCTAAAGAGCAATGAGCTTATGCTTTTCTTTGATTTATAAAAATACTTTGCAAATTATGATACACAAACAGCTATATCTTTGTTATTCATGTGTTTTTTAACTCCAACATAATTTATATGTATTTGACTATTTTCATCTCTTTGGCTCAGAGATTGAAGATTAATCCAAATAAATAATACCATTCTTGGACAACTGCTCTTTCTTCTGAGCAACCCTAATTTTGATTTTAAAGTAGCAATACTCTTCAAAGCATTTGAAGAAATATTTAATTTACTACTATATTCCAGGCACTGTTCTAAACACCAAGAATACAAAGTCAAAAATTATAATAGCCTCAGATTTCAAGGAACTTATATTCTATTGGGAGGGAAATACCATGTAATTAGTTAATTAAATACAAAAAATAGATAGAAAATAAATAGAAAGTAAGTTGGGATACTGGAATACTAAGAATTGGGAGGACCAGGAAAGACCCTAGGATAATGAGATGATATTGAAGTTGAGTCTTAAGGGGAATTAGGAATTTCAAGAGACAGAGGTGTGATGGGTGTTATTAAAGTTTAAATTAATAATGCTGTAAATTGAACTAAGAATTTTGGGACACTGTATTTAAAAGACCACTGATCAAAGTATGTGACTAAACTGTTCTTAAAAGAAAAATTCCAAGTGATTAACAACCATAAGAAATACTGCTCTAAATTATTTCTAATAAGAGATATGTAAATCAAAACTGTTCTGAAATATTATTCTATACGCCTCTAATCATCTAGGGTGACAAAATATAAGAATAATCAATATGCAGAAGAAAGGCTTACTAATATTGTGTTGGTAGAGTTGTGAATTGGTCCCAACATTCTGGAAATTGATTTGGAATTATGCTATGAAATTGACTAGAATAACCACACTCTTTGGCGAAGAGATTACATTGCTAGGTGTAATCTCAACGAGGTTCAAGAAAGAAATAACTTATATACATAAACGGTCCCGCATTACATAAATATATCCACAGCAGCACTTTTTGTAATATAAAATAAGTAGAAACAATGTCGTTTGGGGAAAATCTAAACAAAAGGCAGTCTATTGGTGCAAAGGATTG
The DNA here is from genome assembly GCF_011100635.1 of Trichosurus vulpecula. NCBI lineage: Eukaryota > Metazoa > Chordata > Mammalia > Diprotodontia > Phalangeridae > Trichosurus > Trichosurus vulpecula. Next base: position 142,029,247 of record NC_050576.1, on the reverse strand, counting down.
TTAATATACTCTAAGAACTAATGCATTTGAAGGCTTATATGAACTATAAGGACTTATAAGAACTGATGCAGGATGGGTAAGCAGAACAAGGAAATCAATATTCACAATGACCACAAAATTGAAAATATAAAGAAAAATAACAGCAAATGAAAGAATACTTTATAATGATCATGTCAAGTTTGCCTTCAAAGAGGAAGTGGAAAAAAATCTACCTTCCTTTCTTCTTTCCAGAGAAAAAGGGCCATGATGGTGAAGCATTATATATACCATTAAACTCAGTTTTGAATTGGTTAACTTTGTTGCACTGTTTATTCCATTTTACTCATTTATTTTTTCTTTACTTTATAAATTGTTTTCTTGGTATAAGAAAAGTTAGTGACACATTTGAAATGGAAGGCAATGTGTAAACAAAAGATATTAACAAAAACTGAACATTTTTTTAATAAGAGAGAAAAGAAAGGTCACTATGCTTAGTGTAAGAAAACCCAGGTCCTAGTTCTAGTACTGCTACTAAATACTACTGTAGTATTGTGAAAAAATACAGCGCTTGCAGTTCTTAAAGTCTGGGGTTTGTCTCTTGCATCTGGTACTTATTATCAATGTGGTCATGATCAAACCATCTAACCTCTATGAGCATCAGTTTACTCATCTATAAAAAGGGAACAACAATAGATTAGGATTGTTGGGAAACCTAAGTGGAGTATCTATAACACTGTATGAAAAATTGTTCTATGTAATTGTAAATTACAAAATTTAAAGGTCTATATCATTCTATGCCATTATTAACCAAAATTTTGAGTGTCAGATCCTAAAGGATCTCATTTTCTCAATCTATAACATAGAAGACTTCCAGTAGATATCAACGTCCATCATAGTTTTAAATATCTATGACTCCATGAAATTGAAATTTATGATAAGCCCTAACTGAAACTGAGTTAGCTAAAGTTGACTTCTAGGGACCTACCTCTGTAGCAACCTCACCCACTTTCTCCATATCCTTCTTGGATCACTCCATCTATGTTTTCCTTCTTCAGTCAATGTCTAATGTTCTTCCTGCCTTGTATTGAGCTTTTCAGTTTCATATTTTCTCCAGGGATAGTTTCTTTTTGAATTCTAAGATGAGTTAACTAATTTAACAAATCAACTTTTGCAAAAATAGGAAAAAATAAGGGTTAAACCATTAAAAACTTTTATGCTATCTTGAAGGACTTATACCTTCTGGAGGACTTCAATCCTTTCCAGGGACTAACTCAGAAGTAAATCAGTATTAGAGGATGAAAGGGGCAAGTAATACTTCTTTTACTTTCTCTGATAGGAGCATTGGCTCCAGATACCCCTTTACAGATTCATCTATCTCCAATGGTGGGGTTTCAGGCCACACAGGAAAGGATGGCAGGTTGATGATGGAAATGATTCATGGAAGGAGGACTCTTAATGTACCTTTCCAATCAGACCAAGCAAGTGGTCAACTATTCCACTTATGCCTAGGAGTGGCTCTGATAGGAGTAAAGAACTGAAAGAGAAAATAGCTTCTTTGTTCTAGCTTGGTGAATACTTAGAGTTCCTGCTCATGGCAGGTGATTAGCCAAGCTTTATTATAGGCCATTAAATCCTAAGAGTCATGGATGTTGCTTTGTCACAATAAAATATTCAGTTTTGTCTGTTTTCCCCACTTTAAATATTTCAAATGGGATTAACTACTTTTATCAATCATCGGGCAAGTCTCAGGTTTTTAACTAAAAAATTTGTTCCCTTGACAATATCACTAATACAGATGTGCTTATATAGGAAGAAACATGTGGCAGCCATTACTCTCACACTTATGTTATATACTGGAAAAATGATGCTAAGACTGAAAAACTAATTTTCATCTTTGAATACGACATATATCTGACTTCCCGTATCATAAGATTTCCATATCCCTGGACCCATATTTCCATATCCCATATACCCAGGTCTATTTTGATTTTTTTCACTCATACTTGATCTAACATAAGGTGTGTGTGTGTGTGTGTGTGTGTGTGTGTGTGTGTGTGTGCATGTGTGTGTTTATCACTGCTATTGGCAGGAACTATCTTCATTGGGGAGAAAAGTAGTTTTTGTGGCTAAAGCAATAGATGAATTTTTTTCCTTATGTAAATATTTTGTGTTCTTTTTTTTAAAGTTGTCATCTACTTGCCATAAAACCTGGACATATTTTTTCCTTTCTTTGTTAGCACCTCTATAAAATGGCTATTAAAATTTATTCTATAATGTGTTCCCTAGAAAGATTGGATTGTTCTTTTTTTACAGAGAGCATTTTCATACATCCCCCTTATCTGTGCCATTCTTAGATGTGGAATCCATATATCATCTTCCAGGATCCCTGCCAAAAAGACAAAGGGGAGTAAAACAATCTTTTATCAAATAGAAATTTACTGGCTTTCAGTATATGAAACTATAGGGTAGAAGTCTTCTTAGTTATTGAATTTCCAACTCTTAGAACACTTCAATGTGTGGTATCCTACCCCTCATCAGGTGGAAAAGACCAAGAAGTTCTATTCCACAAGATGTCTCATTTCATTGTTATCTCCTGCAGATCTTGAAGGAAACAGTGAAGGAAAACTTGGAAATATTTTATCCTGAATTTATTCCTTCTCTCCAATTCCACCTGCCTATTTCTTCACAATGCTATCACATCCACCTTTTGGCAGTATAGCTTCACTGCCCCCACCCCCTTCCCCGGCATATTCCATCCATGATGTCTATTTGTTCAAGGAGTAGAAGTAAGGCTGAGCTTACCATATGGATTCTTTTTCTTTGTCTCTTTCCTTGCAGCCAGGTAAAATACAAAGAACAAAGGGCAAAAGACCTGAATTCTAGCCCAGGGTGTTTTATCAACTCAAGGTTATGACTGTGACTACAGGCAAGGCTCTTTATTTCTTTTCTCTAGAGTTTACTAATTTATTAATCATCTAAAAGAATTGTACTAAATGATCTCTAAGAGTTTACTAATTTATTAATCATCTAAAAGAATTGTACTAAATGATCTCTAAGGTTTCTTTCAGCCCAAACATGTAGCTTGATCTTTGAATATTTCATTTAGGACCAGTTTTGCCTTTACCTACTTTGGACATAGTAGATATAATATTGATATTTTACTATGAAAACCCAAACAGTTCTCTATGGCACATTAAGTTGATAGTCACCAAATCTGGTCACAAGATTTGTTATGTGCTTTGAGATCAGGGAATTAAATTCTCTATATAAATGATTGCCATTATTTCTATAACAACATTAAGACACTTTAGGATATGTTTTATTGGTCCATTAATAGATTCCTTGAGTGGTAGAGATATCTGGCTAGCAGCCCTGTGTCTTTGAACACAGCTAAGATGTGGCTTAATGGACCAATTAAATACATTGTCATGTGTTAGTACTACTGCAGTATTGGGGAAAGTTAAGTGAACTACCAAATTGGATGGAATATTTTAAATTGAGTTGAAACAGAATGAATAAATTCTGTAAAAAGTGATAGGCCATAGATCTTAAAATGGTTGTCCTCTCATAGAATCCCAGATATAGTATCATTAGCATTTCTTTTCATTTAAAAATATTTTATTGCTATATTTTATTTTAACATCATTTTCATTTCTGATTGTATCCATCTACCCATTCCTCTACCCAGAGGGAGACATTCCTTATAACAAAGAATATTTTTTTTAAAAGTTGAACAAAAATAAAGGACATATCAACTATGTCTGAAAGGGAAGATTTACACTGACATTTTTACCTCTGCAAAGAAGAAAGGGAGGTGTATCTTCACATCTCTTTTAGAGAGACAAGCTTGGTCCTTATAATTATATAGCATTCAATTTATTTTTCTTCTTTCTATATACACTGTTCTAGGCATTGTTAATGTTGTTTTGCTGAATCTGCTTACCTCTCTACATAAGTTCATGTGATTCTTCTCATGCATTTTTGAAGTTTTATTATTTATTGTTTCTGATGGCAAAGTCATATTCACTTAAATCGCTATACAGCAGTTTGTTTGGCTCTTCCCCTATAAGTGGGCATCTGTTTTGCTTCAGGTTCTTTGCTATTACCAAAAGTAATGCTATTAATGTTTTATGGTTTATATGGGACATTTTTTTGTCATTAACCTCCTTGAGTATATGTATAATAACAGTGTCTCTAGATCAAAATGTATGACATTTTAGTCATTTTCTTAGCATAATATAAAAATTATTTCCAGAGTAATTGGCCTACTTCACAGCTCCACAAAAAGTGCATTAGTGACCCTATTTTTCTGCAATGCCTCCCGCCTTGACTATTCCTATCTTTCTCATCCTAGTTACTTTGTCAGATGCATGGTAAAATCTCAGAGTTCTTTTGATTAGCAATACTCTTATTATGAGTAATTACATATGTCTTATGATTTGGAGCAATCTTTCATATGGTTGTTAATGTTCTACAATTCTTTTAAGTTTATTCATATTCTTGATCACAATACAATTGAAAGACACTGGGTTTGGAACCAATAGATATGGATGTGAATACTGATTCTGCCATTTACTACCTATGTGAACTTAGGCAAGTCACTTAATTTATCCAGGGCTCAATTAGAAATTAGACTTAGACTAGATTGATATATATATATATATATATATATATATATATATATATATATATATATATATATATATATGTGTGTGTGTGTATGTGTGTGTGTGTATGTATATGTATATATACTTATATATATACATACATATAAAAATTTTTTAAACTCTGTTCTTTGTCTGGTTAAGAATTCTTTGCCAAGCCTTCAAATAGTAATTAATCTGGTTGTCTTCTAACTTTTTGTGATTATGACTTTTATATTCGGGTTGAGCCTTCATTTTGGACGTATTATAGTTGATGGGCTCAAATGTTAGTTAAACCCAATTTCTCCATAATTGTTTTACAATATGCCTAGTAGTTCTTGCAAATTAGGAGTTCTTCCCTGGGTAATTTATGTTCCCATGTTTATCCCAAACTGAATTATTAAGTTTAATTGTTTCTGATACTTTTTTTTTACCTAGCATGTTCCATTGATCTACTTTTCTGATTTTTTAAACGGTACCAAATAGTTTTGATGATTGCTGATTTGTAGTTTACTTTGGACTCTGGAGATGCTATTCCTTTTCATCCTTACTCTGCCTCCTTATCCCCTGAATCCTGACTTTAATTTCAAATTAGGCACAAATAAAGCAGCAAGATCTGGAGAAATAATTTAGTTTAGTTTCATCTTTGTTCCCATCCATCACGTGGTCTTGAACAAATCTTTTAACCTCTGCATTCCTCAAATTCTTTACTTGTAAAACTACAGAACTAGACTAGATTATGTTTAAGGGCACTTCCATCTCTAAGTCCTATGATACATATTTTTACTGAGGCTAAGGAGAGGCTCAGAAATATGCATTTGATTTAGTTACGTGAAGTAGATAAAATATTTTCTAAATAAATAGTTCCTTGTAGCTCATAACATTTTAGAGTGCTCAAAGAACATTTTGAAAAATACTGGAAGCTTGATGATTATGAGACATTAGTACACTAAGTTAAATGTAGTGAAAGAACACTTCATGAATGTAAAAGAAGAAATTAACGTTGGATGATTAGTACAGTTTAGAGATAAAGGAAGAAGAAAATTGATGTTGGAAAAAAGGCTAACAATAATGATGCTACAGATTATACAGCAGCTATTCACCATGAGCTCCCTCTAAGTTCTTTTTCCTCATCTCATATCACTCATATGCCTTCTGCCACTATCTTCTCTCTCACCCCTATAATCTCATATGATTAGGTAGCCTTACTTTTGACCAAAACTAATCTCTCTGCCTGCCCAAGAGAACTCATTTCCATCCCATGTCTTCCAACAGATTGCCCCCTCTGTCATCCTCACTCTATCACTATATTCAATTTCTCTCTATCTAATGACTCTTTCCCTACTGTGCACAAATATGCCTAATGTCACCCCTAGCCTCCAAACATCCAGTTGAGCCTTCCATCCCAGTGAACTATGTCTTATAGCTCTTCTGCCCTATGAGGTCAACCTCCTTGACAAGACCATCTACTAAAGGTGCCTCCACTTTCTCTTTTTAACCTCTAACAAACTGGTTTTTGATCTTATCATTCTTCCAAATTGTTCTCTCAACATTACCGGTGATCACTGAGTTGCAATCCAATAACCTTTTCACAATCCTCATTTTCCTGGATCTCTCTGTTACCTGTGACACTATTGATCACCCCTTCTCCCTAATACTCTCTTCTCTCTAGGTTTTCAGGACACTACTCTCTCCTGGTTCTCCTCTGGTGTACCTGACTTCTCCTACTCATTCTCTTTCACTGGATCCTCATCCAGTTTATTCCATTTAGCCACAGGTGTCCCACAGGGTTCTGCCCTTGGTCCTCTTCTTTTCTCCCTTTATATTACTTTACTTGATGGTCCATCAATCCTCATGGATTTAATTATCATTGCTATACTGATGATTCTTAAATCTACCAAATCTGCTGCAACCTCTGTGCTGGACTCCAATCATCCAACTTCCTTTCAGGCATCTTAAACTAGATATCTAATAGACCTTTTAAACAATATATGTCCAAAACAGAACTCAATAATTTTCCCACTAAATCCTCCCTACCACTTACTTTTTCAGTTATTGTCTAAGGCAAAAATATTCCTAGTCCCTTAGGCTGAAACCCTAGGTATTTTGATCCTGAGCTCCTCACTACCTCTTATCCTCTAGGCCCATTAGCCAATCTGTTGCCAAGGTCTGCCATTTTCAGCTTTGTAACATCTCTCAAGTACTCTGCTTTCTCTCTTCTGACACTGCCACCATTCTGATATAGGCCCTCATCATGTCATGGCCTGCTTTTGACATGCCTGCCTTAAGTCTCTGCCTACTTCAGTCCATCCTCTATTTTGCCACTAAAGTGATTTTCTAGAGGTTTGATTCTAACTCTCTCTATGCAATAGACCCTAATGGTTCCCTATAGCCTCCAGGATCAAATATATTCTCAATTTGGTATTCTAAGCCCTTCGTAACTTAATCCCCTCCTACCTTTCTAGACTGCTGATACCAAACTAAAAGTCACATGCGTTTTATCCAGTGATACTGACGTCCTTAGTATTCCCTGAAGAAGACATCCCATTTCTTGGTTCTGGGCCTTTTCTCTGGCTGTCACCCATGCCTCAAATGCTTTCCCTTACCTATTGACTTTCCTAGCTTTCTTTAAGTCACAACTAGAATCCTATTTTTTACTGAAAGCCTTTTTCAACCCCTCTTAATTCTAGTGCCTTTCATCTCTTAATTCTTTCTCATTTTTTTCATAGGGTATTTGCACATATTTATTTGTTTGTTGTCTCCTCCATTAGACTGTAAGCTCTTAAAGATAGGGACTTTTGCCTCTTTTGTATCCCTATGGTTTAGCACAGTGCCTGGTAAATAATAAGTGTGTAACAAATTCTTAATGGTTTACTGACAGAGATTATATTATAGATCATAATTTAGAGTTAGAAGGGGACATCAAGTCAGGTCCCCTCATTTTCAGACATGGAAACTGAGGCAGAGAGTGGCTAATTGACTTGCCAATGGTCACAGGGCTAATTAATATCTGTGATAGGAATTGAATGTAAGCTTTTCTGATTCAAAGTGTAATGTATTATACATTATAACATGTTGGATCCCATAATGACAATATGATAAGAAAGCAATTAATATAGTAGAAAATGAGCCAAATATTAATTTATATTTGAGACCATGCTCTGTGGAAGTCCTTCAAAGCAAATCAATCTAACCAAAAAATAAAAACCACAGATTCAAAACTGAAACCAGAAATTCTGTAAAATCTGCAGCCTGTAAATTAAACTGACAAATGAAGCTTCATCTTAAGTAACACCTTGTATAACACTCTGCTCCTTCCATTTGTTTAAGCCCTTCAGTACAATGAATTTTTTTATAATCTGGAATACTTCCTTCTCCCTTATATCTGTATTTATATACAATTTCTTGAGAAGGATTCCATGTATCAGATTGGATTTTGAATTTTAGAGTCAAAAGATAGTTGCCAGTTCTAAAGTTTTATTATTCTATGTGCAAACAGGGTTTCATCTCAGGTTTGAAATAACTATGAATGCTGAAATAATAGGAAAGGGTAAAAATTCCCTAGATGTTAACTAAGATATATCCTGATTTTTATAAGTGCCTAGTTTCTGTGAAAGAGATGCAAATAAAAGGATAGGAAAACTCTTTTATCATTAGGGTAAATAAATTAGTTTGCATTGTATGTAAAAGACCATCAGCCACTTGAAGGACTGGGAAATCCATTTGATCTTTCCTGGTAGCTTATAATAGACATATTAAACTTCTCTTTCCCTCTCTTATGCAGATGACTGTCTTACTATTTACTCTATTCTCTAGCTCACTGCCTTAACACCAAAAGTATTCTTTGTAATCAACTGCTATGTAGACATTAACTGGTAATTAGGCATTAAATTTTCTCTTGTTCAATAGATATTTATTGAGTTACTACTACGTGCAAAGTAATACACTTTTACATATTGTGAGGGGCAAAAAAAGAATAAAAAGACTAAAACATAGTCCCAGTTTGCAGTATAATAGGAAGGATAAGACATAATCACAAGTAGAGACCATGACCCAACAATGTAATAATGAAAGTTTCAAAGTGTTATGTTAGTACAAAGGGAAAACAAAACATGTGGTCAGGAGGATCAAGAATCTTTCAGAAATGCAGTTGAAATTTAATATGAATCTTGAAAATATTTAGAAATTGGATTGAGAGAGGGCCATGTCAGGTGAAGAAAGAATATGGGGGGAAAAGATATAGGAAGCAGAAAAGTGATAATTTGACTGGATTGTGAGTTAGTGCTGGGAATAAAAGGGAGATATGAAGAGGGTAGATGGACATTTGATTGGGAAGATTGGAAAGCGCCAAATAATGAGTGACTGTGAATGTCAAATAAAAAAATGAAACTTTATTTTGCAGTTAATGGGGAGTCATTTAAATTGTTTGAGATAGGATATGGTAGGTTGAAACTTTGCTTTATGAAGATCAATACATAGATGTAAGAATTTTGTCAGATATAATCTGAGGATCAGAGATACTGACCATAACCTCAAAGGGCTTATAGTGTAGTTGCTATTTGTGAAACAATCAGGGAATCATATAAAACTATTTACTGGAGTACAAATAGAGAATTTAATGTGGGCTAGAGTAAAGGCTTGGAGGTTGATTTAAGCTTGACGTTTGGATGATCAATCATGAGTCCAAAAGTGTGATGATTAAACACCAACACTCACCTGGCAGAGAAGAGATGTACCTAAAAATGTAGAATAAAACCTACATTTTGAGAAAGAACAATATGGGGATTTGTTTTGCTGAGCTATGTATATTTATGATGAGAATCTTATTCTTCATTTTAATTTTTTTTAATTTTTCAGTGAGAGGGGCAGTGGGAAGGACAGAATATAAATACATTTAAAATAAATGAGTCTACTTTAAAAGAAAAAGAAAGGGCTCAAAATGCATTACTGACACAACACAAAGCTTTTGTACTGTGCCTCGATGAGGGTGTGGTTCAGCAAAAATTCTGATTTTCAGGGAAAGCCTGGTCATTTACCCAGTCTGGGTAATGTGGCACCATTTTGTAGAATGCCTTGAATGCCAGAATGATAAGTTTAACTTTGTTGGTTGGGGAAAAGATAATTAAAAGAGTTGTAAAATGCTTTTGAAGAAGTCCAGATTAGTAACATAACAACAGACTTTTAAATAAATGAGATAACTTGCTTGTCAGAGTCAAGATTTGAACCTAGATTTTCTGAGCCCAAGCAGAGCATTCTTTTCCATTACATCATGATGTTTTCTTGAGTGAAATGACTAACAAATTTTATGTATAAACTTAGAATTAGTCTTTTCATTAGGAATTTAATAAGACTGTTCTATATCCTACAGAAATGTTTTCCCTTATATATTGCCTTTTCCAATTCTCATCTGTATCTCTCTCAGAATTCTTAATTTCTATAAAGCCTCAGCTTTTGCACTACCACCTCAGAGAAACCTTCTGTGATCCCTTCAATTAACTGTGCTCTCTCCTTCATAAAACTCCTATGTATATTGTTGTACGTATTGCATCCCTGCTATATAATGGAAACTTTTTAAGGCCAAGAATGGTTTAATTTTTGAGTAAGTTTTCCCAGCACCTAGGACAGTGCCTTGCACAAAGACTGTTCTAAGTAAATGTTTATTCAGTTGAATTGAGTAGGGTTGATTCTAAATGTGCAAAATTACATGGAATTAAAAGGTATATTTGAGCCTGCTATTACTAATCTTAACAGACTACTGTTAGCTAATGTGTCATCTCTGGGGACTTTAGTCCAGTTTGAGAATGAAAATCAAAGATCTCTTTGATTATTTATGGACTCTACTAGACTTTGAACTGAGCACCATTTCAGCCCTGGGAAGAGTGGTTTACTCTAGTTTGTGTATTCTTACTCTATACTGAATTTTTCTCTTCTTAATCTCCTCTGTAAAGGGGCATTTTGGAACCCCATTTTAGAAGAAGAAACTCAGACTAAAAGTTGTTACTGAATCATCCATGATCACAAAGCTGATAACTATCAGGTACAGTATTTGCACTAACATTTCTCTTTACTCCAGGTTTAGCACTGCTTCCATAAAACTAAGCTCCTTCCTACTAAAGTCCTAATCATGCCCTTTCATGGTGTGGATACATCTCTGGGTTCTTGAAGACTATTCCAGTCAGTCAATAAACATCTATTAAGCACCTTCAATGTGCCAGGCACCTTGATTAGTAAGTAGAAAGTGAGCTCTAGCAGATCCTACCAAGCTGGAAAGATTTCAAATATGGTGACAAATTATTTGTCTATTGTGCAGGGATCAGCCTGGCTAAATTTCTCACCAGGTTGGCCAAAGTTCAATGATTTTTTTAAAACTCTCAAAGACAATTTACTATATCATAGAGAAATTTCCATTCATATCATTGGAGGAAGTACACACAGTGTTGAAGTTATAAAAATCTGAAGTAGGCATTGAGCTTTCTTAGAGATTTTACATAGCCTGAATTAAAACCATCTCTTTATATGAGTTATTATCAAAAGTATTTTAGGCTATACATGGTGATGCACTTTTCTCATCCCGCTGCTAATGTTGGTGGATCACTTGAACTTTGGAACTCTAAGTTCTAAGTTTCAGTTGGGTTAAATCAATTAGGTATCCCCATTAAGTCTGCAAGGAGATGCAAACTGACCCATGTCAGAAAAGGAGCAAGTCAAAACTTCCATGCCAATCAGAGGAGGGATTAGCCATGGGATAACCACTTCACTTCCACTCTAGTTAGGAAAAGTAGACCCAATCTTTAAAAAAGAATCATTTTAATTAAAAATATCATTCTTATTAAAGTCATTAAAACAACTGGTTTTTTTCTACCTCATAAAATATGAAACTAAATCTAACAGGTTTCTCAAAGAAGTCATTCAGAGAACAGCTTAAGCTCTAAATAAAATTAAAGATTACAAGTTATATCTCCATACTTCTTTGTGAAAATGGGATGGAAACCCAATAACATAAATTTTAATTAAGTCAAAAGAAAGGCTTCACATGTCCTTGGTGTAATAAAAGCTGATATCAGTCATGTGAATCACTACACAAATAAATATCAAAATATTTTGATAAAGAGACTTTTTTAGGTGCTGTGGGTGATGATTCTTATACAATTAGTTTTATTTTTCATTTTTGTATACTGAAATGTTTGTTGATGATTGTTAAATTCATAAGAAAGAAGAGAATTAAATTTTAAAAAGTGGTTGTTTCAATCTTTATCCTTAATGTGTGGCAAACCTTGTTTGTTATTATTATTAATGAGAAAAAGACCCAGGATAAAGAAGAATGGCCACCAAGACTATTATGATACATTTTGTGTTGGGTCTCATCCTACCATGATAATGGAAATAGTTATCTTGTTATTTCTGCTATTGATTAGAGAGAGGAATCCACATGTATGTGGCAGACCAGAGAAGCTTTTTCCTTTCTGGCCTGAAGGCTTGATGTAGACCAGAGGAGGAAGTTATTATATCCAATAAGGTGGTTCACAGGAGCTACAGGATCCTGAAGGTTGCAACTGTCTAGAAGCAAGAGGCATTACAAGACCCAATACAGTCATGCAAAAACTTTAATGGTAACCAGATGGCATGTAATTTGAACATGGGGAAGTGCCTGAAAACTTTCAAATGTAAATGCACCCTCTTAGCATCCAAGATCATCAGTACCTACTTTATGGGTGGCTTTGAAGGACTCCTGGTTGAAGTATAATCCATAACCTCATTGACACTGGTTATGGTTCTCAGTGGTCATGAAGAACCAATCAATTCACTGACTTTTGATGGATAGCATATCCTGGCAGGAAGCAATAACAGTTTTATATTGAGTGGAAGCATGGTACGGGAATATGAGCCAATGTCTGATGGTGTTCAAACATCCAAGTGAAATGCTATAAGTGTCCTTTCTCTTCCTTTAGGTAATCAGTGCTTTTTATGGTAGGAAAGAACCACATATTTGGTTTCTTGAGTGGGACCAGTGTGACAGTAATGAAAACCAATGACAGAGGTGACACAATACTGTCCTTCTGGAGATGTTGGATGTGAACAAAGCTTGTGAACTGTAAAGTGGCATACATTTTTGAAGCAATACAAAGTGTAATATTTAAAATGTATACAGCTCAAATATCCATATTTGTCCAGTTCATTTTGTGGATTGTCTTGTAGAATAATTTGAATCCATATTTATCTACTGTGCTCCTTCAATATAGACCCAGAACTTTTAGGGCTCAATCTATCTTCTCTAGTGAATAATAAATTTGCATTAAATTAATTAGGAAACAATTTTTTTCCTGAACTTATACAATTGATTTTTTTGGTCTATGTGCAGGACTTTACATTTTACTGTGAAGCAATATATAAATTAGAGATGTTCCCATTAAATTTATTGTTGTTGTTGTTGTTTGTTGTTGTATGTCTCCATGGAGTTTCAAGTGAATTCAACAAACATTTATTTATTAAGTCATGATAAAATTTTTTGAGCTGGAAGGATTAAAGACAGAATTTCATGGCATACCATAAAAAAATTCCATCAAAGATGATGTGGACTCAAATAATTAGTTCTGAGTACTATTGTTCAATCAGCTACAACTTCATCTAGCTATACTATTAATTCCCCATCTTAATTTTGTCCACTAGACCAACATAATGAACTTTGTCGAATATTTTGAAGAAATGAAGATCCACTACATGTAAACCATTCCCTTAATATTACAAGTCTAGCAATACTATCAAAAAAGAAATTAGATTAGTGTATTAAAATTTGTCCTAATTATTCCTCTTTAGCTCTTAGTGATAACCTTTTTTTCATAAATTGTCTTTAAACAACCCTTAGATAAAGGATTCGTTGTGGTAGAGTAGAAAGAATATAGAATCTAGGATCATAACTTACCTTTGACATTTTCCTGGTGGGACCTTGTTAAATCACTCACACTCCCTCTGCCTCAATTTCCTTATCCATTAGATGAGGAAATTGGACTAGAAGGCCAGAAGCACCAGGTGCTAGATCAGTGGATATCCACTTAAAATGTTTGTTATTAATTAAAAGTCTATACTCTAGATTCCGCTTTTATCTTTTAAAAATTCTGTTTCCCATATAAAAGAATATAGCATCTTCCAAATATTCCATGATTTCTAGATTATGAGTCTGAAAATGGTTCCTCAATCACTTTTTCATTTTTTCCAGTATTTTAGCATTTAATTTATTTGAGACTAGACTTGAAACTTTAGGTGACTCAAAATAGCTGTAGTGCTCAGGTACTCATTTCTCTCCTATTTTACACTCAGTTCTCCTTTAATGTCACTTGTTCTGCTCTTTCTAGCTGACAGATCATTCTTTTTCCTGAAGAAGACAGAACATTGGAGCAAAAATAGGACTTCAGTAATTCCTTATCTTTGTGTCTTCTTTTCCAAAGAATATGCCTGCCCCTTTCTTATTAATCTTCTTATTCTGAACACAATACCATAAAATGTACTTTTTGTAAAAGAATTTGTAGCAAGTCTCAGTTCCTGCGTCACAGCTTTTGATTCTGTCCTTAGGATTATGACAGTATTTTACATTTGCCTTTTTATGTGATCCTTACTTTATTTGTCCATGTTCTTTTAAAATTCGAGCTGATCAGAGAGGTCCTTGTGTAGCCACATTGTTTTCTTCAGCTGTTTCTCATTGTTGTTCATTACAAAAACTATTTGCAATTTCATTTCATAATTTTGCCATATTTCCTGAGTCATGTCACCATTTTGAGTTTCTAGCTTTAATCAACATATCTTCAAAAATCAACTTTCCTGCAGTCTGCATATGCATATGTGTTCTGTCATTTTCATGTTTGTTTGTCCCATTGGCCTTTTGGAGCATAAAGCTCCAAGGCCCAGAATCATAGAATGTAAGCTTAAAAGTAATGATAGAGATGATTTAGTCCAACCTCCTCATTTCACAGATGGGATAACTGAGGCCCGAAGTGGTTGTTACTTGTCTGATACCTCACAGCTGTAAACAGAACTTGGACTAAACTCCAATTCAAATTCAGGACTGTCTTCTATAATTTTCTGCCTGCTACAACTGTTCAACGAATCATAGAATACTAGACATTATAGTATGATCTTCGCTTCTAGGCTTCCAGAAGAACAACATTGTCACCAAGATCGAAGGTATTAAAAAAAAAAAATCCTAGATACTGTGTTTTCCTCAACATTCTCTTAAACGATCCCAGAAATGCCATATCCCCGTTGCTGTACCCAAGAACAAAACAGGTGACACAGGTGTGATTCAGAGTGATTGATTGATAACCTTATTTCCCCCTTCCCACTTTTCTCATGGCTTCCAGGAAGCATATCCCCTTGGTTTTCTCTCAGAGTCTCCCCAATCTCCTTCCCAGGCAGCCGCTAAAACAGGGAGAAGCGGAATCTCACAGCACATGGGAGGTTAGTGTGGTTCCACTAGGGCAACTGGGCATGCTCAGTAGCCAGGACAGGTTTTGGTCTCAAGTAAGCAGCCAGTGCATTACACCGGCGATAGGCAGTGAGGGAGCGGAGGGAAGGCAGCTGCAGCAAGACGAGGAAGAAGAGGAAGAGGAGGAGAAAGAAGGGGAGGAAGAATAGAAAGGAGGTGGGAGCAGCACTGAAGAAAACAACCACCCCTGAGCGAAGGAAGAATTGGTGGGGAGTGGACGGGTGGGTGGTGGAAAAGACTCTCCTTCTTCCACTTCCAGTGCCTTGTGCCTGCTTTGGGAATAGAAGAGGAAGAAAATTTAAGAAGAGAAAGAAAAAAAGAAAAGGAGTGAGGAGCGAAAGGGAGTGGGGGACAAAAGACAGTGCGAAAAGAAAAGGCAAGAAAGCGCTGCTGGGAAGGGATCTCAGCAAGCCGGGGGTGGTAGCGCGGAGCCGGCGCGGCTGCTTGGACAGGTGCCGCTGCCCGGGAGAAGAAGGCATGTGACACAGCGCCCGCCGCTGCCTGCCGGCAGAGCGCTCGCTGGACCTGGAGCTCACGCCCCGGTGGGGACTAATTGCCCTTCTTCCTTTAGTCTGTGTCCGCGGAACCTATAAAGCTCCGGGTTCGATCATGAACCAGAATCTACAAAGCGTGAATCTGGCTTGGACATCTTGGTCCTAGGTCATTTGTCCGCTGAACCTGCCTAGGACGGGAGGAGAAGACAGAAAGTGGGGGGACGAATCTAGGCACCGTGTTGAGGGCACCGGAAGGGTCCTGAAAAGGCGGAGGTACCTGCGGCGCCCTGAAGTCCCAGCCACCAGGTAAGGAAGGGACCAAGAGCCCAGGGATATGGGGAAAGGGTGGTGCCCAGGTCGACTCAACCTTATACTTGCATTTGCGCGTTGTTATGTGGAGGAAAAAAAGTTTTCAGCTCGGGTGGGAAACGTCTTTCTTCACCGGAGTAGAAACAACAGAGCTGGGGAGAATGAAGAAAAAGAATTGCCCCATCTCTTCTCCTCTAGCTGCTTGCACCAGGATCGCCCATAGTGGGGTGGAGATGGAAACCGGGGACTGTGAGGGGACTGCCTTTGTCATAATGGGGTACCCCGAAAGGACTGACCTAATGGCGAATTGCGACTGGGGACTTCCCACGACGCCTGTTGGGTCGTTTTCTTTCTCCCCGGGGACGGATTTCTGACTTGGAAGGACGTGGTGCCTAGGCGAAAATAACTTATAGTGTCTTGATTTTGCCCCATTATTTAAGGGAGGCAGAGCAAAGATAAGCCCAGTCTTCCACTGGATCATATTGATCCATTGGGGTTGCGGTGGGACCAAGGGGGCAGTGAATCGAAATCTGAGACTTGAGCAACACCTAGGTGAAGGTACGCAGCTCCGCGCGCGCGTCTCTACTGTCGGGGCAAGGAGTCATCCAAACTTGCGGAGCAGCTGCTGAACTACATCCGTATTTCTTAACCAGCTCTCCTAGTTCCCCCACTTAATTCATTTTCGGAACGTTAGTTAGCTGGACTGTTTTTTTTTTCTTTCTCTCTTTCTTTTTAGCTACGTAGAAGAGGGGAACTTGACTTATGTAATAGAATTCGCTTGTATACTTAGTAGGGTGTGCGTGTTGGAATTGTGAGCCTGTTAAGATTGTGTGTATGTGCCCATGAATGTTTAACTCTTATGTTGCTCGTAGAGTGGAAATGTTACGAGGAACTAAGGACTTGGGAAATTTAACCAGTACAGAAAATGCTCAAGGATGTAATGAATCATTTATTGGCATGCGTTATTTAAACTATTGTGGCGGGGTTCAAAGCGCTATTTCTCTCCCTCTGTCTTTTCAGTCAGGGTTACAGCTGAAGCTTGCGATAGCTGAGAATGCTATGTTTATCATGACAGTTGGGTTGTTGAGGAAAATGAAGCTTTATAACGTATGTTTTCACAGTGGTTAGATTGCTCAATTTGATTTCAAACGAGACTTTGTGTCATTTTTCTTCGTAATTCTGTAAATCTATCTAATTCTGAGTGGTTAAAAAATCTCCGTGAGTCCCTTATATATTTGCATAAGTAAGCCCCCTAAGATTTCAGTAGGCAGAGTGTTATGACAAATTAACATGGATCAACATTGCCAGTGCTTAAAACTGAGTCCAAGTATTTACTTTAGATAAAGCCTCTGAGGAATAATAATATTCCCTCCAGAAAGTGTGAATTTGAGATCGGATTTCAAACAGAACGTGCATGTTTATTGTGGTAATGTAACTAATATAAAGATTTGTCAGGGTCTTTTCCAAATATGTTGCTTTATGTACAAGGTTGGGGGGCACCCCCTTGTAATAGGAACTGGTATTGCTAGGTATAAATGCACACAGAAAATGCCAGTTTGTCATTGGTTCGTGAGTGTGTTGTGTGTGTGTGCACTCGCATGTGTTCTAACATATCTTATTTTTGGCTGCATTATCTAATCTTTCACAGAAAATGCTGAACAGATAGATCATTACACAGCTAATAATATGCCTTAATTTAAATTTTCTTTAATATTTCTCCCCCAAGCAATTGTCACAAAAGGGCCATTTAAATAGAATAGAATTTGTTTGATAAGGCTACTTCCATTTAAGAATTTATTATATAGTTTTAACACATTGTATCCACCTTTCTGATCCAGAGGGCCTATTTCTTGTGTATGTAGACTGTCAGTGTGTTCGTTTTTTTATTAATATTTGAAAGATTCTTTAAAATGGAAGATTTGTGATGACAACAACCTAATATGATAGAACCTATAATTGAATTGAAAATTGTATTTATTTTTACTTTAAACAATGAAGAATTGGACGTGAACTTTGAAGAATTGGGTCACTTGAAAAGTTAGGTGTGGAGATAAAGTTTCTTACAATATTACTGTAAATCTGTTAAAGAGGGCTTTTGGTGTGCATGAGAATTGCATGCAAGAAGATTGATAGTCTTATGTAAGTAATATCTTTGTATTAACCTTTGGAGTTAATATAAGACTACATAAAGTTTAGTGAAATGTGGCGCTATTAATTCTCTCCTCTGCCAACACTACCCCCCCCCCATCATTTCTAAGATATGATTTCTTTCTTTCCAGTGCTTTGAAAACAGCCACTGCAACAAGGATTTGAACATATATATATGCATATATATACACATACATATAGTGAAAAAGCATAGCTAATTTATGACCATTTAGAACCCTGTTTGATCTTTTGCTTTTGAGTTACATAGGGTGTAAAAGGAGGCAACCAATTTAGATGGTGTTCAGTGTGTGTGCTTGTTGCATAATACTGAGGTATTAATCTAGACAACCTGTTGAGGATGAAATAGAAATAGGAACTGGAGCAAGAATTTCTTTCATAGGGAGAACTTCAAGAGGTGGAAAGTCCTTATCCTAATGCAGGTTGGCACTCTCTTTGACACTTAAAGAGCACTAGAAGCTAAATGATTTGCCCAGAGCTACACAGCCAGTAAGTGTCAAAGACAGAACTTAGATCCAAGTCTCTCTGTCTTTGAGACTAGCCCTCTAGTTGCTGTGCCACGCTGTTTTGTTGAGAATGTGACTGAAAAAATACTCTAAAATTGTAATTTATAGAATTATTCGTATCAGAAAATAATTTGAGTAGAGAGGAAATTAACAGATAATGTTTTTTAAAAAAATTTCTTGTTTTGTTATGAATTGATTTCATATTTCTATTTAAAAGTTTTTCATTTTTTATGAAATAATTCCAACTAAAAACATAATTCCCTATTGTCTTTCCCTCACTGCCATGCACCCCCCCCCCACTTCCGTGCTCCCAGTGGACATGCTGTTCTGGCATATTAACACTTGTCACAGAGAGAACTAGATGCCCTCTCTTAAATGGTCTGGATCCTTCTCATGTGAGGATAAAGAAACTGGGTTGTTCTGCTTGCAATTCAGGGAAGTTTATATTCTGAACAGCTGTGATGTAGTGCCACTTCAAAAGATGGGATGAATGAACTGTGAATCATATGAAGAAAGGGACTCAGATCTGTGTGTATGGGAGAAATGCATCAAGGCTTTACTTACATAATGGAACATAATTATCTTACTGTAATATATTATTGCTAATAGAAATATACTCACATTATGTTTTAGTTTTAAACTTTCAATGAGGAACTGGAAAGGATATCTTTCTTTTTGAGAAGGAAGGTGAAAATGGTATATTTTACTCAAGAGAAAAACAAAAACCAGGACACAACTCTACTTATAACTGAGTTAGCTTTTATATCAAAATGATTACATTTACATAGTATTTAATTGGAGATCAGAATGCAGTTGCAAATAAGTAATTGCAATCTTATTCCATGGAGAGAGAGGTTGAGAGAAGGGGCAGTACATGGCCCTTCCTTAATTCAACTCACATTGATATTGTGGCTATTTGAATTCTTCACAATAACTGACACACTTTTTCCCCTTGCCAGTTGTATATAGAATTTCAAGTGGATCTATCTACAGTAAAATTAAATGAAAAATTTAGATTTCAATAATGTGGCGATCATTTAGCTAACTTCATAGGAAAGTGTCAGGCTCAAGTAAATGGTATTTCCTTTCTGCTCAACAAACCCAATTATTTCACTCTTGATTAAAAACAATTTTGTTTTCTCTTTCTTCAAGGTTCTGCTCAGATGCCTCCCTTTGCAGCATTCCCTGATTTACTGTCTTGAAGTGATAGTGATTTCTCTTTCCTGGAATTTCTTAAAGCTTGCTGTCTAAACCTTTCTCATGCCATTATTTTGTTTTGTACTCATGTACATATCCTATTTTTTCCATTTTTTAACATTTTTATTTAAGGTTTTGAGTTCCAAATTCAATGCTTTCTTCCCTCTCTCCCTATGCCCCTTCCTGAAAGAGTAAGCAATCAGATGTACACGTGCAATCATGGAAAACATTTCCGTATTAGTCATTTTGTACAAGAAGATTCAAATAAAATAAAAAATGAAAGTGAAAAATAGCATCCTTCAGTCCACATTCAAACAATATCACATCTTTCTCTAGAGGTGGATAATATGCTCCATCATTAGTCCTTTGGGGTTTTCTTGGATCATTATGTAACTGAGAATAGTTAAGTCATTCACAATTCTTCATTAAACAATATTGCCATTGCTGTGTACAACTTTCTGTGGTTCTGTTCACCTTGCCATGTGTCAATTCATGAAAGTCTTTCCAGGATTTTCTGAGATTATCCTGCTTGTTATTTCTTATAGCACAATAATATCCTATTACAATCATATACCATGATTTGTTTTTCCATTCCCCCAATGATTGCCATCCCTTTGATTTCCAATTTTTAGCCACCACAAAAAGAGCTTCTAGAAATATTTTTGTACAAATAAATCCTTTACTTTTCTTTTTTTTGGATGTCTTTGGGATATAAACCTAGCAGTGGTATTGTTGGATCAAAGGGTATGCACAGTTTTACAGTTCCACATCGGGCATCGTTCCACATTGCTCTCCAGAATGGTTGGATCAGTTCAGAACTCCACCAACAGTGTATTAGTGTCCCAGTTTTCCCACACCCTCTCCAACATCCAACATTTTCCTTTTTTGTCATATTAAACAATCTGACAGGTGTGAGGTGGTACCTCAGAGTTGTTTTAATTTGCATTTCGCTTGTCAATAGTGATTTAGGTGGAGCATTTTTATATGACTATAGATAGCTTTGGTTTGGTTGTCTGAAAAGTGCCTGTTCATATCCTTCGACCATTCATCATTTGGGAAATGACTTGTATTTTTGTAAATTTGACTCAGCTTTCTATATATTTGAGAAATGAGGTCTATCGGAGAGACTTATTGCAATCCCACCCCCCACCACAGTTTACTGCTTTTCTTATAATTTTGGTTGCATTGGTTTTTTTCTGTGCAAAAACTTTTTTATTTTTATACAATCAAAATTGTCTATTTTACATTTCATAATGCTCTCAGTATCTTCTTAGACCCTAAATTCTTCCCTTATCCAGAAATATGACAGACAAACTATTCCATGCTCTCTTAATTTGCTTATGGTATTATCCTTTATGTGTAAACCATGTATCCATTTTGACCTTATCATGGTATATGATGTTAGATGTTGGTCTGTACCTAGTTTCTGCCATACTGTTTTCCAATTTTCCAGCAGTTTTTGTCAAATAATGTGTTTTTTAAAAAGCTTGGATCTTTGGTTTTATATTCTAGATTACTCTAGTCATTTACTAAAATGACTGGAGTCCTTGAACTTTTGTTCTTATAGATTAATTTTGTTATTATTTTTCCATTTATCCTATTTTTATATTCAATTTATAAGTCTCATGTCAGGAACTGATTTATTTTTCATTTCTATCTTTTCACCATGTAACACAGGACATTGTAAACATTTATCAAATGTCAACATTTGATAAATGTTTGTTGAATTAAATTTAAATATCGCGTGTGTGTGTGTGCGTGTGTGTGTGTGTGTGTGTGTGTGTGTGTGTATGAGTGAAACACATACACATATAGTCACTTGGACATACATCAACACATCCAAGGGAGCCTTTAAAAGTATCATATATGTGGAAGAAGATACTCATTTTACTGCGGTGTACTCCATGAAGGTTATCTTTTTATGCATAATGCCTTTTTAATAATTATAATTCAGATAGCAGAGGTTTCTCTTCTCTCTTTCTACCATCTCAAAAATACATATGGTTAGCTTTCCTCTGGTGCACTAATGCAAAGTTCAACCAGAATGTGTGATGTTGGCAGAGGGGGTGGCATATTCTCTCTCGCATATTCTGAATTTCACCCCTAATCTTCAATATTCCTTGATATGTTGCTATGAGGATTAATATGCAGTGACCTTTTGGCTTACTAGTTGGCTACTGAATATTCTACTTTGGCCAATAGACCTGGCACCATAAACGTTACTCTAACATTTGGCCATCTCTGTTATAGAGACTGGAAACAATGTGATTTATCCACCTGTTGCAACTTCCCACTTATTACTTTCTGGGTGCCAACTATGTTGCCTGCTTTAATAGTTTCCGCATTCCGGTGATTGAGGTTCCAGATGCAGCTTGACAGTTTGTCACAGAGTGGGTCCCCTGATGGCAGGAAGAATTTTCTCCACCAGAATCAGCTGCTCTTCACTGATGATTCTAGCTCATTTCAAAAACGAATGGGAACTTAAACACTTTGAAGAGAAATGGTGGAGATACAATTTTCCTCATAGAAATTATAGCTGGCAGAAATTTACTTGTCAAATCTATGCCTACCTTTGCTATTCATTCTATGTTGTTCAGGAATAATTCAAATAATTGAAAACAAAACATCAATTATGATTCAGCCTATTCTTGAAAACTGCTAGCAAGGTTATATGTACTACTTCTCTCCATCAGGGGGTCTTTAAACTTTTTTTTAACTATAGTGAAGATCTGTTCATCATCTGAAGCTTTGCAATATAACCCCCACTCCTTGTTTCTCCCCTCACCTATAGACAGGTATCACAAATATGTGACATTACATGAATTCTGGCAAGATAATTCTAAAAGGCATACATCTGGCATTGTAAGCTGGTAATTTTCTTCTCCAGAACAAAAACACCTGGAGACACAATAAGTAGCTGGCAGATATAATCACTTCTCCCACAGGCCATTTTATATAACAAATTATTGAATCCTTTCCTAGGCAGATAGACTTCTTGGCCATCTGAATACTTCCAGCTGGCAGTGTAAATGCCTTTGGTCTACCAAAAGTGGAGATACTAGCCACTTTTGCTTCAACTTAATCAAGATAATTGAAGGTCCATAATTGAAGGTACCCTTGGTCTAGATCCTGATAATATTTTTCAGTATTTGTTTTTCTTATATTTTAGGTGACCATAGAAAATAATCAATCAATAAATATTTATTAAACACCTACTATATGCCAGGTAATGTGTTCAGTGTTTGAGATACAAGATAGTCCCTGCTCTCAAGTAGCTTACAGTCTAGCAGGCAAGACAATATGCAAACAAATATATACATAACAAGCTATATACAGTATAAGTAGGAAATAATTAGTGGAGAGAAGGCATTAGAATTAAGAGGTATTGGGGAAGGTCATATTAAAAGATGGTATTTTAATTTTTACTTAAAGCTGGGAAATCAGTATGCAGAGCTGAAGAGAGAGAGAATTCCATGCATGGTGGACAGCTAGAGAAAATATTCAGAGCCTAGAGATGGAGTATCTTGTCTCTGGAACTGCATTGAAGAAGAAAAATACTTATTGTTTTTACATTCATCATATATTTATGCTTTTTGTATTGTCTCTTTGTTTATCAGTCTCATCTCACCAGAAAAATAATTATTTTAGCGTTATTTATATCAGTGAGTCTTTAGCATGATACATCTACTGGGCATTCAGCAAATAAGTGGCCATAATGATTAGATTATGTTGTTTTCTGATTATTTCCTGTATTTGAACCTTATCTTTTCTATTATGTTTTAAAATTCTGGAAGGCAGAGATTATATCTTCCTTTCTTATTTGACTAAGCTCTAAAATATAATGGAAGTATGAATATAATGAGAAGCACGGCTATGAGACATAATGACACCAAAGCATAGACAGACCCATCATTTCTTAGACTTAATCCATTAAAATGCTGTCAGCATCATAGAGGAGCACAGAGATATTGATATAGTCAATGAGCATTTATTGAGTCCTTACTAGGTATCAAACATTGTCCTAACTGCTGAGGATCCAAAGAAATGTAAAAACAATGCCTTTTCCTAAGAAGTGTGCATTCTAATGAAGGACACTTAGAAGTAGCTAGGTAACTATATAAACAGTGCAACAGATATTTTTCGTGACATAGAATCAGATTACATGTTGAAGTACTTTGTTGCTTGTATTTTGTTCCCAACAAAACCTAGGATTACGTGATTTTTTTTCTCCAGGATACTGAGAATGAGTCACCTCTTCCAAGGACTCGGTTTACTGTGTTACAACTCCCAAAAGTGTTATCTTTTTTCTAAAAAAGTTAAAATATGGAGGATTTTTTCTTTTTTTTTTCAATTCCAACTTATCTCTTTTTGCCTACACCCACTCCCTCACAATGAGAAGGCAAAAAAAAACAAAGCTTATTAGAAATGTATAGTCTTACAAAACAAATTTCCTCATTAGTTATGTCCCCACTTCCCCCCCCCCCCGCAAAAAAAAAGCAAGAGAAAGAAATAAAAAGAAAAAATATGCTTCTGTTTGCAGAGTCTGTCACTTCTCTATATGGAGGTAGATAGCGTGTTTCTTTGGGTCCTTTGGAATTCTGCTGGATCATTATGTTGATCAGTTACTCAGTCTTTCAAAGTTGATTAGCTTTATATTATCACTTTTACTAAGTAGATTGCAATTAATAAATATGAGGTGGTACCTCAGAGTTCTGTTAATTTACATTTCTTAATTGTTAGTGATTTACAGCATATTTTCATATAACTATTGATAGTTTTGATTTCTTCCTCTGAAAATTGCCTATTTATATTTTTGACCAGTTACCAATGAGAGAAATGGCTTTTATTCTTGTAAATTTGATTTAATTCCCTATGTGTTGCAAAAATGAAACTTTTATCAGAGAAACTTGCTGCAAAGATTTTTTTCCCAGTTTCCTCCTTTTCTTCTAATTTTCACTGGATTGATTTTGTGCAAAAACTTTTTAATTTTGTGTAATCAAAATTAACCCTTTTACCTCTTATAAATCTCTCCATCTCTTATTTGGTTGAGAAATCTTCCTCTTTACATTGATCGGACAAGTAATTCCTTCCCTACTCCTCTAATTTACTTATAGTGTACTTTATCATATGCTCATTTTGAGCTTATCTTGGCAAATGATTGTAAGATGTTTGTGCCTAATTTCTACAGGACTACTTTCCAGGTTTAAGAAGATTTTGTCAAAAAGTGAGTTTTTGCCTCGATAGCTGGGATCAACCTCTCTATTTCTAATGCAGTACCAAGTTATCTTGATGATTTTAACTTTGTAGTATAGTCTGAGATCTGATATTGCTAGGCCCCTGTCTTTTTTTAAATTGATTCCCTTGATATTCTTCATGTTTTTCTTTTGCAGATGAATTTTGTTATTATTTTTCTAACTCTTTGAACTAACTCTTTGGTAATTCAATGTGTATGCCATTAAATGTGAAAATGAATTTAGGTGGTGTTGATATTTTCGTTATGTTGATTCAGCATACCCATGAGCAATTATTATTTCTCCAGGTATTTTGAGAGCAGCTAGGTGAAGTAGTGGATAGACCTCCAGACATGGAGTCAGGAAGAATTGAATTCAAATCTGGCTTCAGACACTTACTAGCTGTGTGACCCTGGGCAAGTCACTTAACCCTATTTGCCTCAGTTTCCTCATCTGTAAAATAAACTGGAGAAGGAAATGGCACAATATTCCAGTGTCTTTGCCAAGAAAACCCCAAATGGGGTCATAAAGACTTGGACACAACTGAAATGACTGAACAACAACAGGTATTTAGATCTATCTTTGTTTGAAGAATGTTATGTAATTCTGTTCATAGAATTCCTTTTTTGCATCTTGGCAGGTAGACTCAAGTATTTTATATTGTCTGTAGTTATTTTAAATGGAATTGCTCTTTCTATCTCATGCTGCTGGATTAGTGTGATTATTTTTTGAGGGAGGGAAACAAACATAAATTGAATGCCTATTAGTCCCACAATTTTATATAAATCCTTAGTCAAGTACCATCCCTGATGTGAGAGCTTCTCACTGCTGTAGTTCTCAGTGGATGGGGTTTTGGGTGATATTCTCAGTTGTTCTTTGCTCTGCTGCTGTTCCTTTGGCTGTTCATTGTTGCTCCTAATAGGGGCCCCAAGTGTAATTCTCTTTCATTCAGCCATAGAATTGTTTTGGCCAGCCAAGTTACATAACTCTTTCTGCCAAGAGAATATTTCATCATTTCATCCTGGCTCTGTGTACTTTCTCCTTCCCCTCCCCCTTACTCTTCTCTCTCTCTCTCTCTCTCTCTCTCTCTCTCGATCTCCTCTTCTTCCTCCTCTATCCCTCTTCCCTTCTCCTCTCTCTCCACCTTCTCCCTTATTCTCCTTCTTCAACCTTGCATTTTCTCTTGCCTTCTCCTCCTCCTCTGTTTTTCCTCCACTCCCACTCTCTTCTCCCTTCTCACTATCTTCTGCCCCTTTTCCCTCTCTTTTTCCTTCCTCCTCCTTCTCTTTCTCTTTCCCTTCACCTTTCATACCCTTCACATTTCTTCCTCCTTTTCCTCCCTGTCTCCCTTGTCTTCCTCTCTCTTTCTCCTCTTGCCTGTTTCTTGTCCCTTCTATTCCCTTCCTCCACCCACCTCTCTCTCACACCTTATTTTCTCCTATGGATTTATTATCATCTTTTTGCAGATAATTCACAAGTCAATATATTCATCCTCTGGCCATCCTGACACTTTGGTACCATATAACCAATGACCTGTTGTACAGTTCAAACTAGATAGGAGATATAGCAAATTCAACACATCCAAAATGTATTTCATCCTCTTTTCCCCAAATCTCACCCATTTTTTGAACTTTACTATTTCTATCAAAGACATCACCACTCTTCCAATCTTTCAGATTTGTAATCTTGCAGCTGCCATTGAATCCTCACTTTCCTTCATCCCACATATACAATTGCTTGCCAAATCTTGCCATTTCTACCTGTAAAACCTCTTTCATATCCCATCCATTCTTTCTTTTAAAAATATTTATTTTATTTTTAATTTATGAAATAAAATATGCATTTCCTTAATATAATATGATAAAACAGATGATTGTACATGAAACTGCAAATCTACTATGCATGACTTGCTGTTCCTTTCAAATATACAACAAAATTATCACGTAAATTTCTTTTCTTCTTGCTCTCTCACTGCCCTAGACATGACGACCATTTAACACAAATATGTATATATGCATATGTGCATATATGTAAAATTATTCTATACATACTTCTATTTATCAGTTCTTTCTCTAGATGCAGATAGAATTTTTCTTGATGTCTCCTTTATACTTAATTTGGGTATTCATAATAAATAGAATAACGTATTCACTCAAAGTCATTCTTAAAACAATATTACTGGGGCAGCTAGGTGGTGCTGTGAGTAGAGCACTGGCCCTGGAGTCAAGAGGACCTGAGTTCAAATGTGAACTCAGACACTTGACACACTTACTACCTGTGTGACCTTGGGCAAGTCACTTAACCTCAATTACCCTGCCTTTCCTCCTCAAAAACAAAAGAAGAAAACAATATTACTTTTTGTGTATACAATGTTCTCTTGGTTCTGCTCATTTCAATCTCCACACAGCCACTACTATAGTTCAGATCTTTACTACCTCATATGTAGATTATTACAAGGATCTCATTATTGTTCTCCCTGTCTCAAGTCTTTCCTCGCTTGAGTCCATGCTCCATACAGTTACCGAACTGGTTTTTCTTAAGTTAAAATTTCCCCATGTAACTCCCTTACTCATTGAACTCCAGTGACTGAATATTGCCTCAGTGATCAATGTTGTTTAACTTTTAAAGTCCTTCACATCCTTGCCCCAGCCTAACTGTCCAGCCTCTTGTATCTTACTCACTTTCCACTATGATCCAGCCAAAGCGACCTCTCTGTTCCTCACAAAAGTTACTTTATTTCCTGTTTGTGGCTTGTCGCTGACCATTCCTGTTGCCAGGAATGAATTCCCCCCTCACTACAACCTCACAGAATGCTCTTATTCCTCAAAATACAGCTCAAGCACACCTCTACAACAGAAGTTGTTATCTGGCATTTACCAGCCTAAAAAAAATGTTGGTAAATATATTTTAATATAATTGGTTTCTCCTATGCATTTTTTTCATGCATTTAAAAACAATATTCTGAGATGCATCCATAGATTTTAACAGATTGTCACAAGGGTCTATGACACAGGAAACACTGAGAATTGTCATTCTTTATAGACCTTTTCCTGATCCATCTCCTCCCAACTCCCAATGCCTTTCCTTTTTAATTACTTTTTTTAACCATTGTGAGTTAATTCTTTTAACATTTATTCTGTACACACTTATATATGTACTCATTGTC
Source organism: Trichosurus vulpecula (assembly GCF_011100635.1). Lineage (NCBI taxonomy): Eukaryota > Metazoa > Chordata > Mammalia > Diprotodontia > Phalangeridae > Trichosurus > Trichosurus vulpecula. The sequence goes on along the minus strand of NC_050576.1, from coordinate 142,001,079 downwards.
TCCTTCATTAGAATGTAAGCTCCTTCATTAGAATATAAGCTCCTTTATGTTGAGGATTATTTCATTCTTTGTATTTGTGTCCCCAGGACCTAGTACATTCCCTGACACATAGTAAGTGCTTAAGAAATGCTGTTGATTGATTTGCCTTTCAGAGGTTGACTAGATATGACTGTAATTGATTGAAATTAATAGGTGAGGAAGAAAGAAGAGTTAAGGTTTGCTTACCTGGTAGCAAACTGCTGTGACGGGAAAGATACTAGTGCTCTCAATAGAAAAGAGAGAGTCAGAGAGAGAGGCAGTTGGGGGCGGGGGGCAGAACGTAACATGTTCTCTTTTTCACAGATAGAATTTACCCAGGTTAAACTGCCTTTGGAAGAACCAACTGGAAATGTACAACAGGCACTTGGTGATACAGATGGATATTCAGGAGACAGAACTGGACTCTTAATAGATCTGAGACTGCTATGCATAGAGATAACAACTGAACCTTTTGAAAGAGATAACATCACTAAGAGGGAGTGCTGAAGGAGAAGAGAAGAGGGTCGAAAATAGAGACCACAGGGACACCTATATTTAGAGGGAGAAACATAGATGATTATTTTGAAAATGATTTTAAAAATAGGTAGGAAGAAAAAGAAATGGAAAAGAACAATATCAACATAACCAAGTGAGGAGAGGATTGGTCAACAGAATCAAATACTGCAGAGTGGTTAAGAAGAATGAGAATTGATGAGGTCAACTAATTTGTCATTTACATCACTGGATCGCTTTTTTAAAAAAGATGGTGGGAAACCTTGGGTAGTGTAGTGCCAGCTGAATGATTAGGTTGGAAATCAGATTACAAATTGTTAAGAAGTGAATGATAGAGGAAAGGGAGGCTGCTAAGTGTAGATTGATATTTCTAGGATGTTAAAAGGAAGAGAAATAGTATGAAGGGATGGTATATTCAGTGGTGGGATTCAGCCAGTTCATACCACTTCAGCAGAACTGGTACCTAAATTTAGGCTGAGTTCAGCAAACTGGTTGTTAGCAGTGGTGGTGCCTTAGCTTGGTTCTGTGGAGAACCAGTTGATAATTTATTTGAATCCCACCACTGTACCGTATATTCAAGTGAGAGTATTTTAAGAATTGTGGAAATTTGCATATTTTTGTATACATCCAAGATGGAATGTGAGAGATTAGAGGGAGTGGGTATGATAGTGGGGAAAATTTCTTAAAAGGGATGGAAGGGAATGAGATCAATGGTACATGTACAGTGGTTGGTGTTGCTAAGGAGAAGGGCTACCTCTTCATCAGAGACTATAATAATGAATGAAACAATAGGGGATGATGTCAAGAGATTGTGAAATTTAAAACGTAAAAGAAAGTGCTCACAGTGAATGCTCTATAGTTCTTTTTCAACAAATTATTAGGCAAAGTAAGAGAGAATGAAGAAGGAGATTTTCACAAAACTCATGGAAAGAAGAAAAAAGTTTATTATAACAACTGCTAGGAGAGTGTGATAGTCAATTTGGGAAAAGTAAAAAAGATTGTGTTTCTGCAATGAAGGCTCAGGTGATGTTTGGTATTGTCTTCACTAACAGAAAAGTAACCCCCAGAGTTTTGTTTGGGAGATATTTATCTGCAGTACATCACAGCTCTAGTGATGTAATCTGAAAAGGGGGACTTAAGGCTGTTCATTTTTCCCATTGTTTCTGTTAAGCAGTGCTTTGCTAGGAGCAGACTTTCAGGTTGTACTTTTCAGGAGAATTGAGACTCAAAGTCAAAGATATATTTTCTCTCTCCGACATAAAGGGAGAAGTAAGTGCCATCCATCCAAGGGAAGAATTCCCAATTTATTCAAGCACTTTCCAAAGCTTTTCCACCTTGTCAGAACTTGCTATGATGGCACTGTTGTGAATAATTCAGTCACTTTGCCATGAAAAGCTATTGGAATAGCAATTTAGTTGTTATATAAATATACTTTATTATAAAGGTACTTATTATGCCATTGCCATTTTCGATGACCCTGTGGAGGATTTTAGGGATCACAACTTCACTTTGTCAATGCTCACAGGCCTTTTCCTTAATAGTAAGTACACTGTGGAATTTTGCCAGAAATTATAGTCAGGCTAGCCTGCTTGTATTTTGAAGAATAACTAAAGAGTGATAATGTGTAACCCTGGCATGGAAGACTAGAGGCTTACTACCTTCCCTTCTTTGAAAAATCAGGACATATTTGTCTATTTCCTGTCTTGCCACACCCCTCTTATTTTCAATGTTTCATTGAAAAAAATTGTGAATATTTCAACTCAATAAATATTTAGTTAACATATACAAGTCCAATCAAATTTGCCACTTCATCCAGTAACTTTGGGTACTTTTCATATGGGCCATATAATTGGAATTTAATAGGTGCAGTTATATGTTCTCTTGCCTTCTTCTACATGATTTTGGATTTCTTTTTTTTTTTAATTTCTTTATTTACTTTTAGTTTACCACACATGGTTCTACATAGTTTTGAGTTCCAGATTTTCTCCCCTCGCTCCCCTCTCCCTCCCCAAGATGGCATGGAATCTCATATAACTGTCATGTATAACTTCGCATTGAATTAATTTATGCACTAGTCAAGTCGTGGAGAAGAATTTTGACCAATGGAATGAATCATGAGAAAGAAGAAACAGAACCAAAAAAAAAAACCTACCCCAAAAAACAAAAGCGAAGCAAAAAAAAAGGCGATCATGTAGTGCGCCTCAATCTGTATTCAAACTTCACAGTTCTTTCTCTGGATGAAGATAGCATTCTGCATCGTGAGTCCCCTGGAGTTGTCCTTGCCCCTTAGGTTGCTGAGAAGAGCGCAGTATGTCAGGGTTGGTTCTCATGGAATCCATATATCTGTGGCTGTGCACAACGTTCTCCTGACTCTGCTCCGCTCACTCAGCATTATGTCGTGTAGGTTTTTCCAGGTTGTTATGAAGTCTGCATCATCCCCATTTCTTATGGCACAATAGTATTCCATCACCTTCATATACCACAGCTTGTTCAGCCATTCCCCAATTGATGGGCATCCCTTTGATTTCCAATTCTTGGCTACCACAAAAAGAGCTGCTATAAATATTTTTGTACATATGGGTCCTTTTCCCGCTTGTGTGATTTCTTTGGGATACAACCCTAGAAGTGGTATTGCTGGGTCAAAGGGTATGAACATTTCTATAGCCCTTTGGTCATAGTTCCAAACTGCTCTCCAAAATGGCTGGATCAGCTCACAACTCCACTAGCAATGTAACAATGTTCCAATTTCCCCACATCCTTTCCAGCATTTATCATTTTCCTGTTTTGTTATTTTAGCCAATCTGACAGGAGAGATGTGGTATCTAAGAGTTGTTTTGATTTGCATTTCTCTAATCAGTAGTGATCCAGAGCATTTTTTCATATGCCTATAGATAGCTTTAATTTCTTCCTCTGAAAACTGCCTGTTCATATCCTTTGACCATTTCTCAATTGGGGAATGGCTTGTATTCCTATATATTTGGCTCAGCTCCCTGTATATTTTAGAGATGAGGCCTTTATCAGAGATACTAGTTGCAAAGATTTTCTCCCAATTTTCTGCTTCCCTCCTAATTCTTGTTGCATTGGCTTTTTTTGTACAAAAACATTTCAATTTGACATAATCAAAATTATCCATTTTGCATTTTGTAATGCTCTCTATCTCTTGTTGGGTCATGAATTCTTTACTTTTCCACAAATCTGATAAGTAAACTATTCCTTGCTTTCCCAAATTACTTAGAGTATCAGCTTTTACTCCTAAATCATGAACCCATTTTGACTTTATTTTGGTATATGGTGTAAGATATTGGTCTATGCCCAGTTTTTGCCCTACCATTTCCCAATTTTCCCAACAGTTTTTGTGAAATAGTGAGTTATTAGCCCAGAAGCTGGCCTCTTTGGGTTTATCAAAGAGTAGATTGCTAAACTTGTTGATTTCATCTACTTGTGTACCTATCCTATTCCACTGATCCACACCCCTGTTTCTTAACCAGTACCAGGCAGTTTTGATGACTGCTGCTGTGTAGTACGGTTTAATATCTGGTGTGGCTAAGCCACCATCTCTAGCATGTCTTTTCATTAATATCCTAGATACTCTGGACCTCTTGTTTTTCCAAATGAATTTTGTTATTATTTTGTCCAGCTCAGTAAAAAAATTTTTTGGTAGTTAGATTGGTGTAGCACTGAATAGATAGATTAATTTAGGTAAAATTGTCATTTTTATTATATTAGCTCGGCCTATCCATGAGCAACTGATATTTCTCCATTTATTTAGATCTGATTTTATTCGTGTGAAAAGTGTTTCATAGTTATGTTCATATAGGCCCTGGGTTTGTCTTGGCAAATAGACTCCCAAATATTTTATAGTGCCTTCAGTAACTTTGAATGGAATTTCTCTTTCTCTCTCTTGCTGTTGGGCTTTGTCAGTAATGTATAGGAATGCTGAGGATTTATGTGGGTTTATTTTATATCCTGCAACTTTGCTAAAGTTGTTTATTATTTCAAGTAGTTTTTTACTTGATTCTCTAGGATTCTCTAGATTACCTTATTAAGCCTGTTTTTCCAAGTCCAAATATTGTTCTGCTTGGAAGAAAAAACAGAAGCAAAAAGTAAAAATTGCATAACCTTGGCTTATTTCTATTGTTTATTATACTAACACATCCATCCCATATTCTATTTTCCTCTTGCCCCCAAAATTTCTGAAAGATTTCTATTTATTGCTCAGAACTTTGAAGAGCTTCAATTTCTTCTACACTTTAGTTTCTCACACTATTTTATAGGACTATGTCACTTTCATATTTTTTCTCTCTTACATTGCTTTTGCTTCTGTAGTCTACTTTATTCATTTCTTTTCCAAATCAAAATTGGTTAATTGTTTGAACTTAGACCATCTGTTTCTTTAGGCCATGGCCCCTTTCTCTTCCTCGTTCGAATTACTTATATTTGTGTCATTCGAATTTTGTTTACATCCCTCTTGAACTGGGATCTTACAAATTTTTAAAAATATATCTTTGAAATCTTCATAAGAGTATTCCCATATTTATTCTCCTCATGTATTATGATCACTACCATGGAATGATCACTTCCCGAAAGGTTCTTTTCATTGGTACTTAGTTTATCCTCATTGGTCAGCAAAAGTCCGATATATTTGCTTCCTTTCTTAGAATCTCTAACTTTTGAAGAATAACATTATCACTAAGGCCAGCCAATGCTTAGGTAACTGCTGTAGGTTTTGCACAGAGTCCAGCAAATGGCTCCATAGATGAAATCCTCCATTGCAATTCTGTTATAACTCTGTGTCATGGTTGTGATCATATTCTCTCACTCACCATCAGTTTTCTTCTTCTGAGCTGTGTGGTTTGTAGTGTACTCTCTACATAATGTGTTTTCTGTCCCTTCCTCCACTGAGCTCTTTACCAAGCCTGCCTACCATGTGTCTTCATGTGGATTTCCTAACATAAAATATCTTCTTGGTAGCTTTCTCCAATGTACACATTTCTCCTCTCCCTCTTTATTTAATCTTTTTCTCTTTTATAATTTTTCCATAGCCACATTCTAGTTGTGAATCATATCTCACTAATTCTCAAAAATTTCTTTGAGGTTAAATTAATTCAAATCTTTTTTAGCCATACCATGTGAATATTTTGTAGTCACATGTGGCTGTGTTGTATTACAGTGGAGTCACGAAGATCTGAATTCAAATCTTACCTCAGACATGAAATATCTAAGTCAAATTAGGCAAGTTACTTGACCTTTGGCCTTTTTAGCCTCAGTTTTCTCATATGAAAAATGAGAATGATAATAGAATCTACATCATAGATTTGTCAGGATCAAGTGAGATAATACAACACGTTCCAAAAGTCTTAATGCAGTATTAAGCATGAATAACTTTACACTTCTTAAGCTTTAAGAACTCAAAACTGCACTGAGACTTTTGAGACACCCTACATATGTACAGTGCCTTGCAAATGTTAAGGCACTATATACATGTTAACTCTTTTCATTAATGATGTAATTACTGCCCTTCTTAGTATTATGAGAATTTAGGTCATTCTTCAGTCATGGAATGCAGGAACACTAATGAATGAGTTAGAATAATTTAATGATACTGAATAGCAAAGTACAGCATTGGAGGGGACAGCTATCTAGTCAAGTATACAGTTGTCTGTCGCCCCCTTTGATCCCGCTGCCCTATGAGGCAAAATTCTTAGTGGTGACTGTGAAAAGTACTGAAACATGCTCTTCTATCTAAGCATCAGGACTTCAGAAGGCCTGGATTTACACAGAATTTTCAGGTGTATCTGCTGTGACAGCTGTCACATGGAAGGTGGGCTAATGGGGTCAAGAAGTACTGATCGGTAATAAAAGGAAGAGGTTTCTAAAAATTAACCCAGAGGGCATGCTCTGAATGAGGAAAGTGGAATTTTAGCCATGCCACATTAAACTTGCTAAAGAGTTTCATTTTAAACTTCAAGCATCCCAGGATTGTGTAATAGGATATTGTTCTATAACCTCTCTTAGCTCTTCATTTAAATATAGTCTTTATGAATTATTGGTCCACTCCGCTGATGTTTTTCCTTCTTTGTCATAGCTGCTGCTTTGTGTGATAGATATCTGGCCTATTGAATATATGTGGACAGTTTTCTCTTTTCCCTTTAATTTTCTATTTTAAAATCTATTAGATTTCCCCTAGAAGCAGGCAAATATATTAGTGTTCCTATATTTTTATGTTTTCTTCATCTTCCTTCTTTCCTTCCTTCCTTCCTACCTTCCTCCTTCTTCTGCCTCTTTGGAATTCTGCCACTGCCATGTTAATTGGAAAACGAATTAGTATATTTTGTCACCACAATGGAAAATGTGACCTTGTTTTTTGAAGTTTATTTCATCCTCTATTTGCCAAGAATAACTTCCCTCAGTTTATATCTACTGTTGGAATTATCTACATTCAGCTTGATGGTGTTACCAGGCTACTATGAAAAGAGCATCTCCCTCTGTTTCTTTCTCTCTCTTCTCTTTCTCTTTCCATCCCTGCCTCCCATATATAAAGCACCCCAATCATTTTAAATGTTAAGAATATGCTCTAATTGCTTAAATTGGGCCTATCCACAATGATTATATTTGGGTTTCCAAATATATGATAAAGTGTGTGGGTGTGTGTATATATAGATGCATACATAAATACAAACTTACATACATACAAAGATAGATCTATTGAATCATAAGTTGGACCTGAAATTACTTTTCCAACTACAAAATAATTAATCATTTACTGAAGAATTTTTATTTGTATTCTTAGTATTTATCAGGCTTTGGAAAATGATTAAGATGTCCTATATCCCTGTTAAAAGCTATGCAGGAAAGTTAAGGCATTTTTCTGTTACTAAATTCTCCAAGTTCCTTTGAATTTAGAACTACCTTTTTTCCAATATAGATTACAGTATATTCATGCCTTGTGCCACTAGATGGTGCTTTTCTGTGTCAATAAATTGTCAAGGATGAGTAGAGGAAAAGAAAAGGAATAAACATCTAAATTGTCAATGATAATTATAACACATCCAGTCCTTTGTTATATATATTTTTCCCTAAAATAATTCTCTCAAAATAGTTTTCTGAGGTAGATAGCATGAGTTTTACCCTCTCCATTTTGCAGATGAAAACTGAGGCTTAGGGAGGTCACACAACTAATATCATGTACAGTGAGAATTTGTACTCTATCTGATGTCATGATTCCCTATATATGATTCTTTCCAAGTTACCACATTGCATTCAGTCTAGCCAAATTTAAAATTTGAAAACTTGGGACCATGTAAAAATTACATTATAATCCATCATGGAATCATAAACTTCAGAGAAGACAGAGTGAAAGAAAATTGATTTTACTTCAGTGTTTACACTGCTATAAGATACTTATTTATAAAACATCATTATTTATATTATACTTCATTTATACAAAAACATGCATTATTTTTAATAACCAGTTTTTATCTTATTCATTTTCATGGGCAGGACCCACCTATTCATTGCCTCTTCTTTATCATTCTTCCATCTCAGAGGGATTCTTTCTTTGTTTCTTATTCTTTATATCCTTCAAAGTTTAGCAATTGTTTCCTAACTCCTTGGAACATTGCCATTTTTTTCAGTTATACTTCTCTACTTTTGCCCTCTAGATGACTTTAAAAATTTGTTCCTTTGCCCTGTTTCTTGGGCCAAAAGGCCAGAAAATGGCCTTTGGAACACCCACCTGTTATTGAGGTTGTAACATGGCAATGATATTGTGTGGTTATGTTTGCCCTGGCAGATGGCACATCAATTTGAATTAGGAGAGTTGGAACAAACTTGAAAAACTTAGAGAGTAATGAATATTAGCAGTCCTTGGGTAGTATGCCAGTTTTCAAGAGGTTTTTGTGCATTTAAAAAAAATCTTAGCAATGGGTGTTTATTTTTCCTGGGTTAGTGAGTTTAATCTTTCATCACTTTAAAAAACTAAAACCCAGTGGTAACTGAGGTTCTGTGCCATGGGGAAGGGTGGAGAACTTAAGAAATAAATGGAAAAATGATAACAGAAAAATTGTTGTTACTTTGTTTTTAAAGTTATTTAAATTTATTTCATTAAGTATTTTCAAATTACATGCACAATTTTTAACAATCATATTTAAAATATTTTGATTTCCAAATTCTCTCTGTTCCTCCTGAACCCTCTCCCCTCCTTGAGAAGGCAAGAAATTTGGTTTCATTTAAATGTGTGAGGTCATGCAAAACATATTTAAATATTAGCCATGTTGCGGAAGAAAAGACAAAATAAACAAAAAAATAGAGTATTTTTAAAAAAAATTATACTAAGATGTACATTCAGAATTCATCTGTTCCCTTTCTGGAGATGGATAGCATTTTTTATCATGGGTCCTTTAAAATTGCCTTGGATCATTGTCTTGATGAAAGTAGCTAAGTCTTTTACTATTGATTATCATTACAATATTGTTACTGTGTACAATGTTCTCCTGGCTCTGTTCACTTCACTGTGCATCAGTTCGTACAAATCTTCCCAGGTTTTTCTTAGACCATCCTGCTCATTATTTCTCATAGCACAATGGTATTCCATCACAATCATATACCACAACTTGTTCAGTCATTCCCTGATTTATGGGCATCCTCTCAATTTCCAATTCTTTGCCACCAGAAGAAAAGCTGCTTTAAATATTTTTGTACAGATAGGTTCTTTTCTTTGATCCCTCTGAGATACAGACATGATCAGTACCATCAACAGCACTTGTGAGAGAGAAATAAATTAGAATCAGATGAAGGCCACTTTAAAGGAAACAATCCCAGTCTATCTCCTATAGAAGGGATGATCAATATATAAGACTACTACAATAGCTTAGCATTAGCAGTTCATAAGTAAAAGCAGAGGAATCAAAGACCAAAAATGGTTAACCTCATTTAGAAAGAAGATGTGAACTCAATGTCTACAAACCAGCCTGTTACCTAATTAAAAGAAAAAACAATTAGGGAATCTCCTAGGATTCAGATATCAGGATAGGTTAAGGAAAGCTTAAACTCAGGCTTTGCCACAAGCATGCCAGAAATGGCACCACTTTGCATCTCTGATTTTGACACTACCTGCCCAAAGAAGTTGCCCTTGAAGGAAAGGATTCTGCACTGGGTTTGTGATGAATGTGCTATGAGAGGACAAGGAGACAGGAATATTGACACTGGGGAGTGTCCATATATATAATCATTTAACCATGGGCATACAAAGAAAGATGATAGGATATTGAAGCAGCTGTGCAGCCAAAGGCAGAGAGATCTGAAAAAAACACTGAACGTTGCCTAAAGCATGACCTCATATGGTACCATCTAATTGGTATCTGTGAAAGAAGCTATACCAGTTGTTATATAAGTTTAGTATAAAGCTATAAGGAATGTAGCTGCTCTTTATGAATAAGAACTTTGAGCCTAATGTGAGCTAGAAGCTGCAAAAGCCCTTTCAAATCTCAAATACATATTAAAAGATTACATTTTTTTATTGGACTTTCAAGATGATCTTCCCCCCCCCCACACACACACACTAATTGTGAATCACTACCGGTAATGTCATTTGGGAAACTAAGAAATTGTTATTGTTCAGTTGTTTCAGTCCTTTGTAACTCTTTGTAACCCCATTTGGGGTTTCTTGGCAAAGATACTCGAACAGTTTGCCTTTTCCAGCTCATTTTACAGATGAGGAAACTGAGACAAAGACAGTTAAGTGACTTGCCATGGGTCACACAGCTAGTAAGTATCTGAGGCCAGATTTGAACTCAGGAGGATTAGTCTTGGTTCTAAGTCCTGTACTTTATCCCCTGTGCCACCTAGCTGCCCCCAAACTAAGAACTAATGCAACTGAAATCATATACAGTTAGTTTCAGAGAAGCAAGTAAATTTTTGCATGCATGGTTATGTTGTATATTTTGAAATTTTTGCTCACATTTCTATTATTGTTCCTTATTCAGTGGGGTTTTTTAATTCTATTTTATTTTCAGTTCCAAATACTCTCCGTACTCCCACCACTTTCCTACCCATTAAGAATATAAGAAATAGAAAATCCATAACAAATATCATCATGCAAAACAAATTTCCCCATTATATTCCTTTAAAAAAATAAGAAAAAGAAAGTGAAAAATGTGTCTTTTGTTTTCACTCTGAAACCATTGGTTCTCTCTCTGGAGGTATATAGCATTTTCATCATGAGTCCTTTAGAATTCTAATAGGTCATTGTACTAATCAGTTATGAAATCTTTCACAGTTGATTATCTTTACAATATTACTATCACTGTGTAAATTGTTCTCCTGGGTTGGCTCACTTTATTGTGTATCAGTTCAAATAAGCCATCCCAGATTTTTCTAAAAACCATCCCCTTTGTCATTTCTTACAGCACAATAGTATTCCATCACATTCATACACCACAACTTGTTCAACTATTTCCCAGTTGGTGAGCATCCTTTCAGTTTCCAATTCTTTGCAACTACAAAAAGGGCTATTTTTGTACACATGGATCTTTTCCTTCTTTCTTTGATTTCCTTGGTATACAGCCCCAATAGCAATATTGCTGGGTCAAAGGTGTATATAATTTGATAGCCTTTTAGGTATAGTTCCACATTTCTTTCCACAATGGTTGGACTACTTCACAGCTTCACCCACCCTGCATTAGTGTGACTGTTTTTCTACATCCTCCAAGCATTTGTAATTTTTCCTCTTTTTTCATCATATCCAATTTGATGGTTATTAAATAATAACTCAAAATTCTTAAATTTTTATAATGTTAAATTTCTATAATGTTTCTATAATGTTTAGAGATTTAGAACTCTTTTGACATGACTGTTGATTGTTTTGATTTCTTCCTTCTGAAAACTGCCTTTCATGTCTTTTGAGTAATTATTAATTGGGGGGAGGGAAGAGATGATTCTTCTTATAAATTTGACTTAGTTCCCTGTATATTTTAGAAATGACACCTTTATCAGAAAAAAACTCGCAGATTTATCCACAGTTTCCCATTTTTCTTCTAATTTTATCTGGATCTGTTGTGTTTGCATAAAACTTTTTAAATTTTATATGCTTGATATAACTATGTTAACTCCCATGAACCTCTCTATGTCTTATTGGTTCACAAGCTCTTCCCTGATACACAGAAATGACAGGTAATTTCTCCCATACGCTACTAATTTCCTTGATATAACCGTTTATGTCTTAATTATGTACCCATTTTGAACTTGTTTTGGTGTGTAGTGTGAGAAAATGGCCTATGCCTAGTTTCTGCCAGATGATTTTCCAGTTTCCCCAATAGTTTTTGTTCTGGGTTTTGGAAAGTGCTACTCCTCTTCACAGAAGAAGCTGGAGATTAGGTAGGAGACAAAGGAAACTTGAGATTGAAGTTACATGGCCAGATCATCAGAAAGGAAGATGACAGGCACCATTTCAATGCTCTTCTCTCCAAAGTCTGGAAATTAAGCAGAATATGTTGTAGCAGTAGAAAATGCAGCAGTAGATGAAAGTCAAACTTGCAGTAAATGGAAGTCCTGCTGCCCATCAGTTTTCCTCTTCCACTTTCTTTGAGGAACAGGCACAGGAAGGGATTGAAGGCTTGAGGTCAAAGAGAAGGTTGTTCCTCTTCACATTGGATTCACTCCACATTGCAGGTTGGAGATCAGGCAGGCATCGGTAGTTGGAAGTTTTATATCAAATAGAAGTGGTAATAATGATATCTTTGTGTCACCCCTGATTTTACTGGAAAAGATTGTAATTTTTCCTCATTATATATAATTGTAGCTCTTAGTTATACATACATACATACATACATACATACACACATATACATATACATATGCGCTACTTATCATTTTGAGGAAAAGTCAATTTATTCCTATGTTTTCTATTGTTTTTACCAGGAATGGCTGTTGTATTTTGTCAAAAGATTTTGCTGCATCTATTGACATAATCATGATTTTTATTATTAATAGCTTTAAATAAGTTTATATTTACTAATATCAAACCAACACTACATTTTCTGAATAAATCTGATTTTATCATTGTGTATAATCTTTGTGCTATGTTGTTTTGGCCTGTTGGCTAATATTTTTATTTAATTTTTTTTTACTTCTGTGTTCATGAGGCACATTGATCCATAGTTTTCTTTTTTTGTTTTGATTCTGGCTTATGTATCAAAGCTCTCTGTTATAGAAGGAATTTGGTGTTCTTTTGCTATGTTTAAAAATAGCTTATATAATATTTGAATTAATTCTTCTTTGTTTGGTAGAATTCATTTTTGAATCCACCCAGAGTTAGCTTTTTTTTTTAGTTTGGAACTCCATATATTGCCTATTCAGCTTCTTCATCTAAAATGAGGTTACTTTTTTTTTTTTCAATTTCTTGTTCTCTTAATTTGAGTAGCGTTTTTTTTTATTTTTGTAAATATTTATTTCATTTAAGTTGGTGGTTTTATTGACATATAGTTACACAAAATAATTTCTGAGAATATCCTTTTACATATTCATTTTTTGTGAATTCCTTTTTTAATTTTTTGATATTGGTAATTTGGTTTTCTACTTTATATTTTATTGTTTTTTTAATTCCTACTGTTTATTCACTCAGTGTTTTTTTTCTATTTTTTAATCTTTTCCTTGATTTTCAGGATCTTTATTTTGGCATTTAATTAGTTGGTTTACTGGTTTTTAAAGTTGCATTCCCAATTAATTAATTTGTTGTTTCTATTTTTTATCAATAAAAGTTTTTAGAGATATAAATTATCTGTTATATGCTAAATTAATTATATCTCCCAAATTTTCATGTTGTCTGATTGTTATCATTGACATTAATGAAATTATCATTATTTCTTTGATTTGCTCTTTGACCCATTTATTTTTCAGATTAAATTAGTCTCCAATTTATTTTTATTTTTTCCAATGGCTGGAAAAACAATTTATACTGAAATATCAATGTCCTAAACATAAATAATTTTGAAAACTTTTTAAGCTGATGAAAGAAGAAATGAGTAGAATCAGAACAATTTATACCATAACTTCACTAAAGAGACAAAGAACTTTGAAAGTTACAAGAACTAAGATCAATACAGGGACCATTTATGATTCCAGATGGAGAATGATAAGGCATACCATCTAACTCTTGGCAGACGGTGATGGATTTAGGGTGCAGAATGAGACTTACCTATTTTTATACACAATCAATGAGGTAATTTGTTTTGCTTCTCTATGCATATTTGTTACAAGGAATCTGTTTTTCTTCTATTATCTTAATGGGTTGAGGGTGTGAGGGAGCAAAAATATTTTTTTAAAAACTTCAAAAATAGAAAAGAATAAGTTGTTACAGATATGGAATCATGCAAAGTCTTTTTTACATGGGTGTGTGGCTGGATTAGCTTAATTGTTTAACTTTGTTATATGAGAATTCTCATGAAATGGCAGCAATGTATAAATGTTATATAAAAACAAAACATGAACATAAACTAACAAAAAAGCTTTACCAATCATCCATTATAACTGCATCAATTTTATCCTCAGTTTATAAAATAAACTGTTAAATAACCTTCTGAAACCTAGATAATCTATTTTTGTGGTGTCACCCTGATATATCAATGTCGGGTCCCTCTTAAAAAAAGAAAAATAGTTTTTCATCACTTGTTTGTAGGGAACCCACACTGGCTTCATGTACCTTCTTTATGAAGTACTCTCAAACATGCTTCATAATCTGTAACTCTAGAGTAAATCTTAGATTCCTTAAAGAATTTTGTGTGAGGCCATTATCATGGAGCACAGAATACTTGGGGATGAGTAGAGTGCAAAAAGACTGAGGAGTGAGGAGGAGCTTATGAAGGGCTTTCAATGTTAGTGGATTTTATATTTGAGCCTGAAGATTATAAGGAGTTACTGGAGTTAATTTAGGTGGGGGAAGGTTCATGGTCAGACTTTGCTTTAAAAAGAACACTTTGACAGCTGAGTGGAGGATGGATTGTATTAAGAAGACTATGAGGGAGAGATTTGCAGTAAGCAGGGTGACTAAACATGAGGAGAAGAGGGCCTGCACCAGGGTAGTGGCAGTGTTTGATGAGAGGAGACCTATATGAGAGATGTTTTAAGAGTAAAATCACAGGCCTTAGCAACAAATTAGATATGAGCAGTGAGAAAGATTGAGGAATTGAAGATGATAACTAGCTGTGAGTCAGGGGGATTTGGAGGAGTGTGTTATGCTCAGCAGTGTTAAGGAAGTTAGGAAGAGGAGAAGATGGGTGGGGGGGCAGATAATGAGTAATATCAGTTTTAGATATACCAAATTTAAGATATCTAAAGTACATCTATTGCAAGATATCTCATTGGGAGTTGGAGTTGAGACTGGAAGGCAACAGAGAATTCCTTCTGGGTAAGTAGATTTGAGAATCATCATCATAGAGATGAAAATTAAATCTATGAAATCTTATCATATCACGAAGTTGAATAGTATAGAGGGGGAAGAGGACACAGGATGGAGATCTAGCAAATGCAACCAAGAAATAGTCAGGTAGGTAAGAAGAGAATTGAGAGAGTGCAGGATCATGAACACTTAGAGAAGAAAGTTACAAGGAAAACAGAGTAATAGAAAGTGTCAAAGATGGCAGGAAGATCTGAGTTCAAATGTGACCTCAGACATTTATTAGCTGTGTGACCATGAGCAAATCACTTAACTCTTTTTGCCTCAGTTTCCTTGCCTGTAAAATGAGATGAAAAGGAAATACAAACCACTTCAGTGTCTTTGCCAAGAAAACCCCAAATGGGGTCACAAAGAGTTGGACATTATTGAAACAACCAAACAACAACAATTCCCTTTTCCTCCCCTTTTCATAGATAGCATTTGTTAACATATGTGAGCCAAGTTATTATTTCTCAACATATATATGTCATAGGAGGACAGGAAGCTTCAAGTTTCACATATTTTGGGAATTTTACTTTTTGACTTCTTTTACTATGTTGCAAGTGCTAATTTTGGTGACCAGCATTTAATGTCAGGCTGAAAATATGAAAAGCAGGGAGGAAAAAAATGAATAAAAAAGTAAATAGAAGGTTCACAAGGAAGAAAAAAGTGGAAGGTATGTCTTTCTATGTCATTTAAAGACATCACTGCAAATAGGCTATTATAAATGGCCAATAAAAGTCATCACACTATTTATTTAAGAGGTATTGTCAAGTGCACTGAATTTAATAATCTTTCTCCAACTTCAAATCTGACTATGTGGACTTCTTTGTATATCACATTTTAGTACTATTTTTGCCTTTTCATTGGAAATATTCATAAGTATAAGCAATTTCTAATTTTTAAAATATATTGGTCTTTGTGAATCCTAAATGTCTTTGGCAAGGTTACTAAAGTATTCAAAGAAGAAACAGCTGATTTTGACATCCTGCCAAAGTGCCACTAGGATTATAGGCCCTAGAGAGAAACAGTAATAAAGACGAATTTAATATGTAGTCTGAAGAAGCATGCTTGATCTGAACTTTTATTCACATCAATAAATGAAATTTCTAAGGAATGTGAATTATGACATCTCAACTACTCTTGCTAGTATCTTCAGTAGCCTAATTTATTTCTGGGAATTGTATATTCTAGATCTCATTTGGACTGTCTGATTTCTTATTAAATTTAAATATCTGTAGATGAGATTATCTTTGTAAGAATTCAGCATCAAATGAGTTATAAGAACTTGCCATTGAAATAGTTACATTAGACATTTTCTTCATGAGGAGCATGATGGATGGCCCATTGTTGTTCTGATGGGTATGTTGTGATTATCTGAGGTGCTAAAAGGAGTGAATCTGAGAGGAAATTAATTTTATTTATGCATATGGATTTGTGTATTTTTTCATTGATATAAAATATGAACATTCATTATTATGTACCAAATTTTTAAAAAAATCTTTGATCTTTCCTATAAAAATGCATGGTAATGGTTGAGTTGTCAGTAATGACAGGAAATTTTATAGTCACTTTCCCTTTGCTATCAGACAATTTTTTTATGAAAGGAATGTGGACTTCTAACAACTTATTTCAGCGTGAAAACAAAAAGAAATTGGGCAGGGGGAGTAGTTTAAAGTAGATTCAATGGAAAACCCTTTTTTGATTAAAATGGTTGTAAGTGTCTAGATCCCAACATACATTGTTCAATCTCATTCCTTTGTAGGTAGATTAGAAAGTTTTCTGGTAGGGTTCACATTTAATTATATAAGGTAGCATAAAAATGAACTTAAGTTAGATATGTTGGTAAGACTTGTTTTGCTGTTTCATGTAACTCATAGCTCTCAGGACCCCAGAATTCTAGAGTTCTTGATTTTTCTCAGAAGGCCACTTACCAAAAGCATGACTAGGTTATTTTGGAATAATCTTTATCATCTGTTTCTGAATTTAGGAAAAAAAGATGAATATGTACTTTTCATCATCACTCTAAGATGTGAAGAAAACAACTTCAGCTGTGAATATGTGTTGCTCACACATGCTGTTTTCAAAAGGAGAAAAATGTGTGAATGGAGATAATTTCTATGAAATGAAATTCACAGGCTACATGATGACATAGAGATTATACTCCAGAATATTTTTCATCAAATGTTTTATACTTGTAGGTGGAAGCTTAAACTTGAACCATTCCTTTGTATAAAGAAAAGTGGGGAAAAGTTATTTAGTCAATAAACAATTACTTCATTTCCTACTATGTACCAGGTACTATACTGAGCAGTGGGAAAACAAAGAAATGTAAAAGACAATCCTGCCCTCAAGAAGATTATATGTGTTGGCAACCAAAAATGGGCTCCTTAGCACTTAGTCAACAAGTGCCCTTGACTAGTTTGGCTTTTTCCCCTGAACTGAATGCTGTTTGTATGTTGGACTGGAGTAAGCTTGTCGGCCCCTTCACCTTGCTTCCCTTGCTTAAGCTGATCGAAAGAACCTGTGCTTTCCCCGGCGTACCTTACACCCCCCCCCCCCCCCCCCCCCCCCCGCAGAAGCTGGATGGTTAAAAACAGCTTCCGTTGGAGCCAGAGGCTGCTATAGCTACAGCCACAGCCAAAGCTGAAGCAGGAGCTGCCAGTAGCTGAGCTGACCTACGGGAGGAAGCTGAACAAGGACTTGAAGCCAGTGGGTAATCTTTTTACCATAGAGGGGGAAGCATGATTTTGTTTTACACCATCATGCTTCTCTGTAGCCTCCTGGTTACTCTTGTAAGGCATACTTATTGGGCCTGGAAGCTTTTGATTAATATGTCAAAATGGGGATGCTGGTTCATGGGTTGGTTACTGTGGAGCCTAAATATATGCTTTGATTCTTCTGCCTCCTACTTTGAGAGTTTCTTATATCCGGCGGTTCCGAACCTTTCAGACATATATATGATCCTCTTTGAGATTATAAACTCTGCCCTCCTAATACATTATAATCTAATGAGAGAAGACCTCACATGAAAGGAAGCTAAAAGGGGGGTCAGGAGCATGATGGAATATTCCAGGGGATTGTAGATGGGTGGCAAATAAAAACATAGCTGTCCTGGGGACCCTTCTTAAATGGAGGTTCTGAGAGGGGCTCTCTGCTCTTCACCCTCCAGTCAAGGAGAGGGAAGAGACTCAAGGACAGAGGGTATGTATTGTTAATATATATTTGCTTAATTTAAAGATCTTTCCCATCCATTAATAGGCCCATGCAACCTGCTTAAGTCATATTGAAGCCTAAGTCACATGTGATGGGAGGAGCTTGCTGAACTGGTGGAACAGGAAGGGTGGAGCAGGAAGTTTGTCAGAGTAGTTAGAGGGTGGGAGTGAGAGGACACAGGCAAGCAGACAGCTAGGATTGTGAGTGTTTGTTTGTGGAAAGGTTGGAGCAGGGGGAAAGCTTTGGGATGGTGTTGCTCCCTGTTGTGATAATATGTATTAATTTCTTTGTTGCTATGATGGATTCAGTTTACTGGTGTTGGGATTTGGCTTTCTGGTGTCTGAATAAATGTTTTGGTTCTGTCTTCTATATAGAGAGTCTGTTATATTTTGGGATTCAGAACTACACCAGCATATTCACAGTTGCTGGCAGCGCTATGCATATTGCATTGGCGACACAGGGTAGTGGCCAGATGTGAGTGCTAGGGTTGAAGAGAATGAAAGGCTTGCTAAGGCATAATAGAGAAGTCCCAAGGAGTGCAGCTTGGTGGGAAATGAATGTTATTTGTTTCATCCTACATTATAATATTAGCAAAAAGTCATACAAAGACTTGGGTACCATTCTTATAAAATCTGCAGACGACAAAAAGAGGGGTAACTAATTCTTCAGCTAATAGAGTCAGAGTCCAGAAAATATGTATGCTAGAAAGTTTTACTCTATCAAGAAAAAAATTGAGATAAACTTAAAGCAATTTAAGTTCAATTTTTTAACTTTTTAAGTACATTATGAATGCCATTTAGCAATAACTGCATAATAGAGACCACTTACATTTGGCCACAATTTAAGTATGTGTTAACAGTTTGAGGTGGATAGTAGAACAATTAATGTGATCTTAAATTTCATTGATAAGAGTATATTTTCCAGAATAAGGGAAGTAACAGTCGCATTATGTACCTTACTGTAGTCAGTCTTCAATACCAAAGTCTTACATACAATATTTAGATACTCTGTATATTTCAAGGAATAAAGGTATTATCAAGGACATTTTTTTAAGCTGAAGCATACCTAGTAGTAGAATTCAGATGGTGAGAGGAACTTGAAATCATTTCAGAGTAATAGGAATTGAAAGAACTGGACATATTGGGTTTGGAGAAGAAAGTGGGTAGGGGGATAAAAAAAAATCCACCTTTTTAAGTTTCTCACATAGAAGAAGGAATAGACATTCATTGTGATTTCCAAGTATAAAAATATAACCAATAGGTCAAAACTACTAGGAGGCAGACAGGAAAAATATAAAAGTACACACGTCAATATTATTTTTTGGACAAAACTTGTGACTTTCTTGCATATAGAACTCCTAATGAAGAAACTACTCAGTTCATCAGTGCCCATGAGTGACTGTTCATAGTACACTGCAAGCTTGAATATTTTACTCAGTGACACTAATGTATATCAGAGGGAGGATTTGACCACTGTTCCTCCTGGAACTGGCTGGACTATCCCGTGTTACCTTACATTCAGAACTGCAATATGGAATTGACTACTTCATAGGATAGTGGGTTCCCAGGTGAGCAGAGACTGCATAGCCTCATGTTGTCACGAACTTCATCCTCAAAGTAAGGGCTGAATTACATAACTTTTGAGATCCTGTCTAATTCTAGGTTTCTCTGAATTCCCTGTGGAAATTTCTCATGGGAATCAATGGTATTTTGTGTATGATTGAAACATAAATTATTGATTATGATGATATATGTGTATATCATGAACACACATACACATGTGTGTCAGAATTTGTTATATATTCATTTCCTTCCCAAAATATGAGCTCTAGGACATTTTTCACTGCGTTAAGTTACCTGGGATGTTAAAGAGCAAGATCTTAGAAGTCATGCAGTCCATTCTCCTAATATTCTTAAGGTAAGGAAATGTATGTCTGAAATTAAAATACTTGCCCAAGAGATAATGTTTTGTGAATTGATGTATTCTGAGACTACTTTGTTGTCCTCCAAGGATTCTTAGGTTGGTAGCTACTGATTAAAAGAATAAAACAATTGAAACCATCCATTTCATTTCTACCCCTGTGCCCCATGCCTCAGTTCTCATGGCTATAAAATTCTATTGTTCTTGGAGATTGAGCTAGAAATTGCAATTATAAGAACTTTTGTGATTTCAGTTGAGGTCACTATAATATTCCCGGTCACTTAAGTTTTTAATGATGGAGTCATCCTTGACCCTTTCTTTTCCTTAAAGCTTTATATATTATCAGTTGCCAAGTTCTGGACATTCAGCTCTTAAATATGCGTTGTAGTCAGTGTAGTTCAGACCCTTATGATCTCTTGTGTAGGCTATTTAAATGGCCTCCTAATGATTTTTCTTTCATTCTTCAGTATCTTCTCTCTCTAATGTGTCCTTAATACAATTTCTTAAATCACCTTCTTTTGCACGAATCAGACTGTCTTTCCTCTGCTTGAAAAATGGTAGTGGCTTCCTGTATCATTTAGAGTAAGATGCAAAGGTGCTTCTGGCATTCAAAGCTCTCTAGAATTTGGTTCTTATCTACCTTTCCAGGTATATTTCATATTATTCCCCTTCACACACTCAACCAATTGTGCTAGCCATTCCTCCTTTGGGCAGAAATCCTGAAGGCTATTCTTTACCGCATTTCTTACCTAGCCATAATCACTCAATAGGCATTGCCTTAGACAAACAGACCTGGGAAAGACCTTAGCTTGCAAAGGCCAAGGTCTTCCTCTGTATCCAAGGCCATCTCCAGTTTTCCTGATCCATTTCTTGCCACTGGACCTAGGTGGCTCTGGGTGAAACAATGAAAACGGAGACTTTGTACAGCCCTGCCTCACTTGAATCCAATTCACTTGCAAGTCACCTTCCTGATGTCATGGTCCTCTTTGAGAACAAAAGACAAACAACCAGAAAAGCAACAGCAGCAGCAGCTTTTCTGCAAACTTCACATATTATCTCCTTCCTCCATCCCTTTATACAAACCATCTCTCATACCTATAAATATACTCTTCATACCTACATGTCAAAATTCTCAACTTTCTCAAAGTCTCAGGTCAGGTACTGTCCCTTCCATGGGGATTTCCCAGAACCTGTGACTTATTACTTCTCTCTCCAAATTGTTTTTATTCAGTTATCTGTATGGATGTCACTTCTTCCATAAGAGTGTAAGCTTATTCAGGGTAAAGACTTTCATTTTTGTCTTAATATTCCTGACACCTATTTCAGAGATTTATGTAAAGAACATGCTTATTGAATTAAATTAAACTTGCTATAGTTGTAAATGAGGGAAAATTTCAATCTGAGAAATTTCCTGAAATAGAAGCCAATCTAAGTGAAGTTTGGGAATTTTAAAACAATTTTGAGCACGGCTGTCATTGTAGCTCACAATTGCATAGTGCTTTATAGTTTAAAAAATATTTCCTGAGGATAGTGCCATGAGATGGATAGTGCCCATTTTATACATGAGGAAATTGAAGTTTATAAAAGGGATTTTCCCAGAGTCAAAGAGCATTGTTGAAGTAAGTGCATAGCTACCTAAGGTGACATTTTAAAGGGAATGATACTCCTATCTATCCATATGTTCTGACATATGTATTTTTGAAGTAATACTTCAAAGATTCTCCTCCATGTTTAATATCTATCTAGCGCCTACTCATCTGTCATAGTCTACCAACTTCTTTGACCTTGTAACCTGAAGTAATCTCTTGCCCTTGTGAAGTCTTATAATTCAGTTCTGTCTGTATAATTCAGTTCACACTTAATAATATGCTTCCCTGTGACACTTCTATTATTGTCTTGAATAGTTCTTTTTACCATTTACCTACTCCTCAACTTTTTGCCTATTCAAATGTTTCCCTAACTGTATTATACACTTCTTCAGGACAGGTTCTCATATTCTCATGGATTCTTTACATCCAGTTGACCCATTTCATCCTGAGTTATTTGTCATTAACATTTTCATACATAATTCAGAGGAATATATAGTGCAGGGTAGTCTATACACACATACACATAGATATAGACATATGAAAAAAACACAAATTCTATATGTATATATATATTTAAAATAGGATAGTCTTTTATTTCACCCCATAGAAAATTCAAAAGAGCACACAATAACCCATAAACAATTAATAAAATTCCATTTCTTTTCCAACGAGTCCCCTTGCTCCTCAGCCACCACTATTCTGTGGTTTGAATTTTCCACAAAGTTGATATTTGGACACCTAATAACATTCTGGTGAGTTTGGTCTTTCACACCAGATACTCATATGGTAATTCAACTTAATGGCACTTGCAAGGAGGATGTGGAATCCCCAGAAGGAAATGAACAGAATTACTGGGGTGATAATCCCCTTCCCATGAGTCTCTTATCATCTGAACATCTCAGGGAATAGAAGAAGCAAAAGTACAAGTCAACAAGCTTTCATTAAGCACTTACTATATACTAATTCTTTTCCCCATCTCATAGCTTTAGTCCCTCTCTGTTCATTCAGCTTTGTATATTTGAAGGAGACACATGCACAACTGTCTTCTTCCTAAAAAGGCCAAAACCGCCCAGTGTCCAGGAAATCTCCCTTCTCTTACTTTGCCTGCATTCTTGGATCATGGTTTCCAGTCAATATCCTTTCCTTTATAGGAGGATGTGTTTCAGGAAATCTCATCATTTAGGCACATAGTTTCCCTTTCCACAGCTGTCATATCTGGGGCTGAAACAAGGAGGTTGTATCAATAAGGCAAGTTTCACAATATCCATGATGACCATGAATATGCCTGTATAGTTCTGAATCACAGAATATAAGAGACTCTCCATGTAGAAGGCAGAAATAAAACATTTTTTAGACACCAGAGAGTCAAATCCCAAAAACAATAACTCCAATTCAACATAGCAGCAATTATATCCCAAAACCAGTAAGTCCACTTTATCATAGTAGCAAACAACTTAAAGCACAACATCACAGCAGGAAGCCAAGCTGTCCCATAAACTTCCCCTCTGCTGTGGCCTTCCCATAAACACTCACTCACAAATCCTAGCTGTCTGCTTGCCTATGTCCTCTCCTCCTGAAGTTCTGAGAGCTACAAACCTACCCTCAGAGTATACATACCCTTTTTAGAGCCCAAGGACTTCGAAACCATCTTGATCTGATTAGCAAAAGGGTGTGGGCCTTCTTCCAAACAAGCCTCTCCTAATCAAGCTTCCATTAAGTAGCTGCTACTGAGACCTATTAATGGGATTAATGGGTGGGGAAGATCTTTAATCACATTAACACCACAGAGCTATAACAAAAAAAGTCAAGGATATAAAAACATTTTTAATTTTATAAGTTATGCAGAAACCTAATTTGGCTTGCCATTTTTATTATTCTTTAAATTTGAATTAGATGTTTAATATTGAATTTAAGAGGTGATATGAACAAGAAGATACATGGGGAGAGGTTTAGTCTTCCCTTCAGGTAGTAAAGGAGCATACTATTTTAAACTACACAAGTAAAGATTAGAGATTATTTTTAAGGGCTTCAGAGTTGGCCTGAATCAACCTTCATAATTCCATTCTATTCTATTTTGCTCTTTTACATAAATGAACTCATCTCTGTATAGTACATACATATATATATATGTATATGTATATATATATAGTACAATCTGTATAGTACAACTCATGTACTTGAACATTCTTATTAAATCACTTTCAGTTTTCCTCCACACTGTGCCTACTCTCAATAAATAAGTTTTATTAAGCAAAGGTTTTATCTACTTAGAGGCTGTTTTGAATATTAGTGTTCTTAATATGATATCTACTTATGGAACCTGATCTGTGTTGAGTTTGAGGGAATTGCATCATGATTGGACATATGCACAACAAAGCTTGCATACTCAGAGACAGGCACATAATGATGTATTATTTAAGTACATTGGGACATATATGTGTGTGTACATATTTTTCAATATTCACACATGTGTATAAGTATAAACATGTTTTCCATATTCATATGTATGTGTGTGTGTGTGTGTGTTTGTATAAATGTGTAAAAGATTAGGTGAAGAAGCACAGATTACCTGAATAGTTTTAGTTCATATGTGGAAATGTGATGGTTTTGTAGATTTGGACAACTGTCAAATAACTTCAATTAGAACTTTTACAGGTTATCCTAAAATAGGTTATATAGGTTAGTCTTAGGTAATCTTTTGACATTATCTAGTTCATTCACACATTTTAGTTTACTATGCCTGGATCATTCAAAACTGACAGATGGCAATTCTCTTCATATAGATCCCCTGAGAAAGCTTGCTCAGACTTCATTGTCTGCATTGATGTGCAAGTGTGTGTGTGTGTGTGTGTGTGTGTGTGTGTATTTTCATGTAGAAAAAGTCATTCTATATTAACAATAAAGGGGAAAAAATGAGGATAACCTTTAAAGCTGTTTTAGCTCAGCCCTTCCCAAAAATATGAGGGGAGGCTGTTTTGTTTGTTCCAGACACATGAAAGGAGATTCCTACTCTCCTGCAAAAAATGTCTCTTCTAGGATACCAAATCAAATCCTAGACTTACTCCTAATTTGCCATTCTGCTTTTTCTAAGAATGTTATTCAAACAAAAAGGGAGAAAGGCTTCACTGCAATAGTCCAAGTCTGCTAGCAACGATGTGGAAATAAGTGAAAGAAAACTTACAGTTGCTTAACTTATTCTTCCAGTAATGAATACTGATTTTAATACTTGCTTGTAAGCTTTTTTAATATTAAAACATCATATATTACATTGTCCTATGATGATATGGATGCTTAGTATATATTTAAATTCATGCCTATTAACAAAATTCTATCAGTTTTAGTAAACTTTCTTTTCACTTGTAGTTTCTTTGTGAAAAGTAGCGGGTTTTCATTCGTCATACAAAGCACAACCATGCTTTGTCGGTTTCACTTTCTGGTTCTCTTCCACCAGAGAGGACTTTTATTTTTATACTCTTACCAAGAGTAGAAGGAAATGGAGACATAAAAATAGATTACATTTTGCAAGCCTAACCATCTATTTAATAATGCCTATTTGTTGTGTGAATTTTTAATGTAAGGTTTTCTTAATTTTTTAACTGTCTGGAAATACTAATGCTAGTATTTAATGCATTTAGTTATACAAACTAGTACATTTATGTAATTCTTATCTCTACAATAGCTTGACTTTTTGTGGGGTGCTGGTTGTTGCTGTGCTGTTTAATCATATGAATCACTATCTTTGTTCCTGACCTTCTCTAATCCCTGGTTCAGGGAGGTACTCAAGGTTTTTTCCCCTTTTTGTTCTGAATATCTGCTTTCAAATGTAATGGTTGTGCTTTGGAACTCAGGTTGCAAATTTCAGAGTTTCCTTGTTGCGTTACCAAACCATCCCATATAGGTGCTAGATGGGTTATACAGAAAAGAAGATGTGAAACATTATGTGTATGTTTTTATTCTCTCAAAAAAAAATTGTGTCTGATTCAGTTATACTTTACATCATACTGAGTAGTATATTTGAAATTCAGTCATTGTAAAGCTCCCAGATATAATTATGCCCTTTTCATGACATATCAACAAATTAAGTGAGGGCTTATCAATGAAATGATTTGGCTCTCAGTTAAGGTGTTAATTCAAAGTATTATTTATGCACATACCATGATATGTATCATACGATGTGCATTGTGGTGAGAGTTACAGATGGAATGGTAGATGCAGAAGTAGAATATTCAATTATTACCTTTCAAGTGCTTATGGTATAGTTTAGGAAGATAAGTCATACAAATATAAGGAAACTAGAGAATATTACATGAGAATAGATAACAAAGTACAATAATTTAGTATGCTTTTAAGTACAATAGAAATTTAGAGAATGGGGAGGTCATTTGCTTAATAATTACCTAAGGAAGGAATGGGGACAAAACAAATCTTAGCTTGGGTCTTGAAAAAGTGAAAGAATTAGATGGGAGCAATATAAAGAGCTCAACAGTGTGATGTGTACTTTAAGGAGCACAAGATTTAGAGTGAAAAGGTGGCAGTGTATTTAGAACCAAAGACAGACCAGATATAGAATCAAAATTCTACAAGGAGCCCAGTAGACATGCTGTTCCATGTTCCATAGCCAAATTCCGGAGCTCCCAAGTCAAAGAGAAAATAATTCAAGTAGCCAGAAGGAAACAATTCAAATGTTGTGGAGCCACAGGTGAGCTCAGACAAGATTTAGAGACTTGCATTAAAGGAGTAGAGGGCTTGGAATATGATATTCTGGAAGGCAAAGGTGCTAGCATTACAATCAAGAATAGCCTACCCAGAAAAACCAAGTATAATGCTTCAGGAGAAAGAATGGATATTTAATGAAATGGAGGAGTTTTCAAGCATTTCTAATTAAAACACCAGAGGTGAATAGAAAATGTGACATTTAAAAGCAAGATTCAAGAGAAGCATTAAAAGGTAAACATTAAAGAGTAATGATAAGGGTCTCAATAAAGTTATACTTCCTAAATGGAAAGATGATACATGTAACTCCTGAGAACTTTATCATTATTAGGGAAGTGAAACAGAGTTTATATAGATAGTTGGGATTGAGGTGAATCAACTATGTTGGAATGATCTCCTAAGAAATGAAGGGATGAGAAAGAGGGATACAGTAGGAGAAAGGGAGAAGAATAGCAAAAATTGTCTCACATAAAAGAGGTGTAGAGGGAAGAGTTCTTATGGTGAAGGGGTAATGGGGCAATGCTTGAATCATATTCTCATTGGAATTGGTTCTAAGACAAGTGGGGGGGGGAGAGAGAGAGAGAGAGAAACAGAGACAGAGAGAATGTGTGTATTGGATATAGACAATAGGCATGCATGTAACTTAAGAGGAAATAGAGGAAGGGATAAGAGAAAGGGGAATAATAAAAGGGAGCACAGATGAAGGGAGACAGTGGATAGAAGCAAAATAGACTTTTGAAGAGGGACAGGATAAAAAGAAAGTGAGAAGAAAATGAGATGGAATTAGTAATCGTAACTGTAAATGTGAAAGAGATGTGCTCACCCATAAAAGGGCAGCAGATAGCAGACTGAATTAGAAACCAGAATCTAGCAATATATTGTTTATAAGAGCCATACTTGAAACAGAAACATATACAGATTTAAATCTGGAGCAGAATCTAATATGTTTCAGCTAAACTTAAAAAAGGCAGGGGTAGCAATCATGATCTCACACAAAGCAAAAGCAAAAATAGATCTAATTTAAAGGGATGATCAAGGAAACTACATTTTGCTAAAAGGTACCATACAAAGTGAAATATGTGCGTGTGTGTGCGTGTGTGTGTGTGTGTGTGTGTGTGTGTGTGTAGCAAGTTTCTCTGAAAAAGGCCTCATTTCTCAAATACATATTGAGTATAGAACTGAGTCAAATTTATAATAATAAGAGCCATTCCCCAACTGATAAATGGTCCAAAGATATAAACAGGCAGTTTTCAGAAGAAGGAATGAAATCTATCTATAATTTTATGAAAAAAATGCTCTAAACCACTATGGATTAGAGGAAAGCAAATTAAAACAACTATGTAGTACCATGTCCCACCTACAGGAAATGATAAATGCTGGAGGGGATAAGGGAAAAATATGTACACTAACAAACTGTTCATATAGTAGTCAACTGGTCCAACCATTCTGGAGAATAATTTGGAACTAGGACCAAAGGCTATAAAACTGTGTGTACCATTAGACCCAGCAATACCAGTAGTAAATCTACATCCCAAAGAGGTCAAAGGAAAAAGGAAAGGACCTATGTGTACAAAGATATTTATAGCCTCTCTTTTTGTTGAAGCAAAGAATTGGAAATTGAGTGGATGCTCATAAATTGGGGAATTGTTGAGCAAGTTGTGGCATATGATTTTGATGGAGTTACTATCGTGCTCTGGGAAATGACATAGGTAGGGGTAGTTTGAGAAACACATGGCAAGAAGTGAGAAGAACTGGGAGATCATTATGCATAGTTAACAGCAATGTTGTAATGATGATCAACTGTGAAAGACTTGGCTACTCTGATCAATACAATGATCCAAGACAGTTCCAAAGGACTTGCAATGAAAAAATGTTATCTACCTCCAGAGAGAGAACTGTTGAACTCTGAGTGTAAAGTGAAGCATAATTTTCTCACTTTATTGTTCTTAATTTTTTTTTTGAAATATGGCTAATATGGAAAGATTTTGTATGATTTCACATTATAATAGACATCATATTGTTTACTTTTCTGGGGAAGGGAGATAATTTAGAACTCAAAATTTTAAAAGAAAAGATTGTTAAAAGAAATACATAATAAATAAATAAAAAAGAAATGCTATGCTATGCCTAAATATGACATTTTGAAGTCTTCAGCAAAAGGACTTTCAGGAGTTGTGAGTTACCCCTTTGCCACATGTTCTTTCTAAGCTTAAGTTCACTTTGACTTGACCTTTGTATGTATTTGGGGGAGAGTATGCCTTTGTATCTACTTGTGGGAGAGTATGCCATAGATTTTTGAGAGGATATCTTACACCAACTGTACCAACTATAACTATAGTAAAATGCACTTTTATGAAAGCTAATTGTCTGGCTATCTCATTGATAATCCACTCCGAATCATGGTGGGGAACACTAAGGTTGAGTTCCTGAGCTATACTACTGAGAGAGAACATGTAATCCTTTAGTAATAATCCTAGAGCCCTGAGGGGATGTATACCTCACTGGGAACTACCCCTCTGGGGACCTAGCTGCTCCTGTGTAAAAATTTAAATAAAGGCCTCTGAGTTCATGCATTATACTACATTAAACAGTAAAGCCTTTGACCAGAACTTTAGTAGTGAGAACAGCAAAAAAGGAAAGAACTGGTGGTCTTAGGTTTAAAGGTAAAAGGAAAGAAGGAAATAAACATTTATTAAGAGCCTACTATGTTCCAAACACTGTGCTAAACATTTTGCAAACATTATCTTATTTGATGCTCATGACATCTTTGGGAGGTAGGTGCTATTACACTCATTTTACAGAAGAAATTGGGGCAAGTAGTAGTTAAGTGACTTGTTTAAGTTCCTGTAGCTAGTAAGTTTCTGAGGCATGATTTGAAGAAAATAGCCAAGCATGACACTGAGATTTTGAGCCTGAGGGATTTGGAGCATGGCAGTGGCACTTATGAAAATGGGGAAGTTGGGAAAAGCAACAATTCGTAGCAACTGTTGCTCAGCAATTCAACAATTATACTGACATTACAAAATTCTAGATCCTCTCCTAATATTGACTTCTGTTTCAAGGAGTGTAGCTAAAATATGCATTGAAGTTATTGATGTAATTAATGTAAATAATTAATGTAATTAAGTGTGTCATGTGAAAGTCAAACTGCCTTTATTCAAGGTCAATGAATGGGCTAATTACCGATAAATTTGGAGGCTGTTAAGAATCATGAAAAATCCAGTCCTTCGGCTAGTCAACATTTACTCATTGTCAGAAACAAGGGAAACTCTCCTATTCCAAGATGTTTTTGGAGGAAAAAAGTTTGTATAAACTTCCTTTTACAAACTCATTGTAGTGTTTTAAATCACACTGGCAGACATTTCTTTATAGTTGACTTAAATCCCTCACACTGTAATTTAAACACATTTGCTTTTATTCTGCCCACCATTGAGATGAACAGCTGGACACTATCGACCTTGTAGTAAAAAATGGCAAATTATGACATCCTCTACATTCAGTATTCTACAAAGTTGGAAAATATTCTAAAACTTAACTCATGGATTATCAGGTGGAAAGAGTGCTTTCCCCCCAATTTTTCTTTTCTGACAAGCAGTCTCCAAGAAGGGAGGAAACATCGGGATCTCATTAGGATTGTATACACACACACACACACACACACACACATACATACACACATACATACACACATACATACACACATACATACACACATACATACACACATACATACACACACATACATACACACACATACATACACACACACACATACACACACACATACACACACACATACACACACACACATACACACACACATACACACACATACACACACATACACACACACATACACACACATACACACACATACACACACATACACACACACACATACACACACACATACACACACACACACATACACACACACATACACACACACATACACACACACATACACACACACACATACACACACATACACACACATACACACACACACATACACACACATACATACACATTATATATATACATATATACACACGTATATATACATATATATTTATGTCCGTATATCCATATCTATGTGTATATATATATAGGCATATAGATCAACACACACACACACACACACACACACACACAAGTTGCCGTGTCCTTCAGTTCTTCTTGTTGACTTTGGTTTTCACTTGACTTTCAGAAATGGCCTTGGCCAACTTTTTTTTTTAATTCAAATATACCTTTTAAAATAGATCTACAAAAGAAATGGAAGTGATTTACTACATGTATAGGAAGCTTTCTTGTGGACCCTTATTTCTTAGGTAGGCTCATATGGAAAGCGGTTTTGTCACCTTTTAATGTAAGGAATTAGCTGCATAAAATGAGGATTTGCCACAACCACAAAGCATGGAGTTTATTTATTTGAACAACTGGGCAGAAAGATTTTGGAGACTGAATTGTAATGGTGAGAAAAGAAGTTATCTGACTTGAATTAGCTTTCTTAAGCTTTTGCTTTGTGGCAATGAGGGGTGCTCGACACCCCAAAGTACCAACACACCAGGTCCTGCCGAAAGAATTCGACTCAAGCTTTCTCAGCCAAGGGAAAAGACAAAGTTTATTAAGAGTTAGCCAAATAGGCCTGCCCCAAGAGATGCCACCCCTTGTGACGCCTGTAAGGAAAGAGGGCCAGACCAATCTGAGCTAGATTGGATCTGACCACCTTCATGGAGGCAAGATGGAGACTATATACACAATGATTGTGGTTGTTCTGGGGTGACCAGAGGAGGGGTATAGGGAGGGACTTGAGGAGGAGTCTAAGGAGGAGCTTGATGGGACTGAGACGAAACTCCTGGGTGGGAAGTAGCTGAAGGCTACATGGAGACATACAGACAATAGAGGGCTGGGGTACCAGGGCTAGGGTATAGATATTTTGATCAGGATTAAGGGTGGGAACAGCTGGACAATAGAGGGCTAGGCAAGGTAGACATTTGGGCCTAATGGTTATAACCTCAGGCCAAGGCCAGATCAAGTAGGGAGATTCAAGGAGAGTTCAAGGGGTTCCCAGAGACTGTGCCCTCATCAGCAAAATTCACATTTTCTTTGTTTTGTTTTGGTTTGGCAGTTTGTTTTTTTTTTTAATTTTCAGTAAGCTAAAATTCAAACTTTGAGCTCAACTGCATTTCATTGAATCTCCGTTGTTGAGACATCCCATGCTTGACAGAAGAGAAGCATTTTTCTTTTGTCTCAGATCACTTATTTCCTTTCTTTTATATGTTATGTATTTTATATTAGGAATGATAGTAATTTCATAGACCTTAGCATTTTAGTTTCAAGGTCTGAATATAGAATCGATGTTGTAAATAAGCACAGTTCATTCCTGCGCAACAAAATGGAATGTTGAATATATGATGTATTACCTCAAGTCTAGCAAGCTGACAGGAATGAAAAAGATGGGAATAGCCAGTTGGGGGAGTTTGTAGCAACAATGTGCCTAGAATCTACTGTGGCTGTGTGAGACCAATAACACCATCATACAGAAGGGCTGTTAACACAGGTTCTTTGATCTACTTTACTAAGAAAAGTAACTTTAAGGGGTTAACAATCTCAGTTTAATCAAAAATACATATCATTCACTTAGTTCAGGGGAAAAAGATCAGCCCCCTGAACTTAAAGGCTAATACAAACAGAAATTACAAACATCAACAGACAGACCTTGTCTGACTCAAATCATAATTCATAGTTACCAGAGAAGCACCAACTTCCTTCTGTTTGGGTTACAAAGCCAGAGGGGTGGGTTTCAATGGCTTGCCCAGAGTGTCACTCACATCCTTTCAATGAGTGTACCCCCAAAAGTCAAACCCCGACCCCAGATCTTATATACCTGTCTCAAGGCCCTGGGGCACTTGAGGTTCACCATTTAGAGTATTAGAAATCAATGTGGGAAAACTCTCACCACCAGCACCACATCATATACAAATTAGTGACTCCCGATTTTCTTAGTGAAGAGGTTTTTTGTAGGGAAGGGAAAAGAGAAAGTTTATTAAGGATTCACCATAATGGGCTATCTTAAGAAATCCCCCCCCTTTGTGATGCCTGTTTCCACAAGCTGGCCAGATTCAACCTACTGAATTAGATTGAATCTGAGCACCTTCATGGAGGCAAGATGGAGATTATATACACAAAGATTGTAGGAGGGATTGAGGGCTGGTCTGGGGTGACTAGAGGAGGGGTTTAGGGAGGGTCTTGAGGGGAAGTCTAAGGAGGATAAGGTGGGGTCAGAGTCCAGGAACCAAGAGAATGGGGATGGGGGCAGGAAGTTCCTGAAGGAATATCAAGGTTGGGAAGTAACTGAAGGCATGCATATCTAAAGTAACAATAGAGGGAAAGATTTGGGCCTAATGATAATGTGAGGCTTGTGGCCTTAGGGGAAGGCCTGATCTAGTTGGAAGATTCAAGGACAGTTCAAGGGGGCTCCCAGAGACTGTATTCCAGATTCAAGGGGGTTCCCAGAGACTGTGCCCTCATCATTAGTACTGAAACATTCCAAGATAAGATCCCACTATACCAACTCCATTCAAACAAAGGCCAGAATCATTAAAGGCATTTAAGAGAAGAACAACAAAAAGCCCCACCCTGATTATCATTACAGAGTTATGCAAAAGAATGGTACATTATTGCATTGTTGATAGAGATATAAATTAGTACAGTCATTCTGGAATGCAATTTAGAGTTACATAAATCTAATGACCAAAACGTCCATACTCTTTGACTCCAGAGATTTTACTGCTATGCATGTACCTCAAGGAGGAAGGCTCCATATACACCAAAATAATTTATAACACCCCATTTGGTGGTAGCGAAGAAGTGGGTTTGAGTTCCAGTACTAATGATACTTGCTAATAACTTTATAATCTTAACTTACTTAACATTTCTGACTCTGAGTTTCCTCATATATTAAATGAAAGGACTTGAATAGATGATCTCAAAGGACTCTTCTAGTTCTAAATCCCATGACACATATAGTACTATTCTATGAAAACAGACACACATAAATTTCTCATCAAAGAGATTTATCTTTCAACATATAAAATTACCTGTTTTACTTAGAAATTTTATAAATACACTCATGTATCCTGACCTAATTCAGTTTTGTATAGAAATTGTTCTGCCTTTGATGCCCTTTCGCACTGGATTTCTGTAGTTGCTGGGAAACTGAGGCATACAGAGTTTAAGAGAATCCATGTCTCTCCTTACTGAAGGCTTTTTTCCACTTTCCACCATACCACACTGTTCCTCTAACAAAATACACAATATTTAAGGCATCTTGCAAGTACAGACACTAATAAGAGGTCATATTTCAATGATAATGTTGAAATTTTTAAAATTAATTTTTATTATCACCTCCAATACATAACCAGTAATAAGACTTTTGTGTTTATGTATATTGGGGAGGGGGAGAAGCCATTTTTTTTTTCTCAATGAGGAATGCAGCTATAATTATGACCCTAATAAAAAGGTCCATAGTCTGCCATCATTGGTAGCTTTCACATGTTTTCTTCCCAAAGATTCCATGTAAATCCAACTTGTTTAGGGAAAAAATTTTTGGTACCTCACTGTAAAATATCAGTTACATTTAAATGCATAATGGTCACTGAAGTATGAGTTCATAGTTTCAACATTTTTCTTTTCTGTTCTATTCATTTGACTCTTCTGTTGAAGATGATGAATTCATCCTTCTTTAAGCCTCAATATTTCTTCTGAATATACCACCATCCTTCTAGTCACCTAAGTTCACAACCCTGGAATCATTCTTAATTCTTTACTATTCTTGGCACAGCAGTATATGATAAGTTGCCAAGTCTTATAAGAATATGCTTTCACATCTTCTCTGGCATTCAACTCCCAGGCCATCATTCTAGTTTGTGCCCTTATGAGCTCTATTGTCATCCTAGGCCTTCACTCAACTGTGGTGCTCTAATGTCTTCTACTATAATAACTTGATTTCATCTTTTCTCTCTCTAATCCATCTTCTTTGCAGCTGGTAAACTGATATTCCTAAAGCCTGAGACTGACCAGGTCTTCCCTAGGCTCAGAAATTTCAATGACTCTATATTGTCTTTAGGATATAGAACATTTAATTCTTTCACCATCAGATCCAGACTATATTTTCTGGCTTTTTCATATTAGTCCTCTTAACAGTGCTCTGCTTTTCCAATAACCTGGCCTAGTTGCTGCTCATTTTATACAAACTTTTACCTCCTTTCTCTATACGTGCATCATACTTTAACTTCACATGAGGCGATACAACTTTCTTCAAAATAAAACTCAAGTTCTATGACTCTTAGATGAAGCTTTTTCTGATCCAACAGATCATTGTCTCCTCTACCCAGAGTGGGGCAAAGTGAATATTTTATACTTACCTTGTATTATTTTGTTTATACTTAAGATTGTAGGTATAAAAAACAGTGATGGGATTCAAATGAATTAACAACCGGTTCTCCACGGAACTGAACCAAGGCACCACCCCTGCTGCTGACATGGTGGGCATAGGCATGGGGTTAGGGGAACAAAACCTAAAATCTACCAAACTGGTTAATTTCCTCTTATTGAATGCAAGCTCCTTGAGGACAGAGACTGTTTAGTTTTTCGTCTTTGTGCCCCAATATCTAGGATAATGCCTTGCTCACACGTTGTGTGCAGACTAAGTCTTCTTAAATTGAAATGAATCATATACCTGCTTTATGGGATCCAAAGAGAAAATGTAAACTAGGAAGAACTATGCAAGTAAGATATCTCTGTTTCTGTTTTTTCACTGATCCCAAATCAGATACTTCATTTCTGGGAATTTAGGCATTAATTGATCTCTCTGTCCCTTATTTTTCTATCTATAGAATAAAGTGGAATTGGATGATCTTCAAGAGCCTTTATAGGTCTAAATGTGTGGTTCTATGACTATCCTCACCCATAGTGTTCTTTTTAAAAAAATTCTTAAAATTTTCATTTTTTTATGACTAGATAGTTTTTTATTGAAAAAAAAATCTATTCCCCAGTTGATGGGGATCCCTGCAATTTCCTTTCTCATCACAAAGAGCTGCTATAAACATCCCATTCACATTCAAAGTTGTAATTATTGTTTGTGAATTTCCCTCCATTTACTCACTTTTTTTTCCTCAGCCTCTCTTTTTACCCTATCCCCTATTACCTTATCTTCTCCCCATCCTCTCATACCCTGACTCATTCCTCCTTGCCCACAGCCACAACCATAGCCCATGATCACCTATGGTCAGCAATGTGTCTAGAAGCAGCAGTGGTCCTTCAATTTTTTCCCCGCTCAGCCATTGCTTAGATGAAAGTTTGCGAGATTTCACCTCAGGAGAAAGTTCCTGAGGTTGTGAGGTGAAAGTTGAGGTGAAATTTCTTGAGGCCTAGTCTGCTTTCTGACAGAGCTCCTCCAGGGTCTGCTGTTTATTGATTTACATAGTGTTCTTTTCTTTCTCTTTACCCTCTACAGAATTTTTACCTATAGCTCCTTGAAAGTTTAGAGGTTAAAAAATTGTTCCTGGATCCCCAATTCCTAGCACAATGTCTTACATACTCAAGGAATATATTTGTTGAAATGAACTACATTAGCAAAAAAATGAGAAATCCAAGGTAAAGTTTTAAAATCCATTAATCTGGATTCCACATGCTTTTCCAGATTGATTTCACATTAATTATCCTCACACACTAAATTAAAACCAAACATAATAGTGATTCTTTATATTCAACTGACTATTGCCCCAGATGTCCCCTTTATCCGGAATGCTCGCCCTTATAACTATCTCTTGCATTTCTGGTTCCTTTCAAGGATGAATTCCTCCTATCAGAGGTCTTACTTAATATTCCCAGATATTATTTACACTATTTTACTCTTGAAATTATTTTATATTATTTGGCATATACTTTATATTTATTTAATAATATAATGAACACTTCTCTATCTAGAATGTGAGCTTCTCGAAATAAGAAAAAAACATATTTTTCCCCCCTCATGTATCTCATAGAAGTTGAAGTCTGTCAAATCAAATGTAATATAAATTATTGAGTATTAGTTCCTGTGGAATAATTAAATAACTATTGTCTTCTGAATAATTTGCCTAGAAAAAGAATATATGTAGCAAATTAAATAGTAGTCTATGTAGATCACTGGAACTAAAAGTTTATATGCAGTAAAGAAGAGTGATGGACCCCAACTCAGATTATCAGAGCAGGCCATAGAGTATTTAATATTACAAGAAAAAAATTTAATTTTAACATTTGAATAAATCCAATTTCTTAATTAAGTTGGATATGCTTAACCTAGGTAGCATAATGGCTAGAACACTGATCCAGGAGTCAGGATGACCTAATTTCAACGCTGGCCTTAAACCCTTATAGCTTGTGACCTTGGACATATCGCTTAATCTTTGTTTGGGGGCTGCTATTTAGCATAATGGATAGAGTACTAGGCCTGGAGTCAGGAAGACTAATCTTGTTGAGTTCAAATCTAGCTTCAGACACCTACTAGCTATGTGACCCTGGGCAAGTCACTTAACCCTATTTGCCCTAGTTCTTCATTTGTAAAATGAACTGGAGAAGGAAATGGCAAACAATTCCTGCATCTTTGCCAAGAAAACCCCAAATGGGGTCACAAAGAGTTGGACAGGATTGGAAAATGATTGAACAATGTTTAACCTTCAAATTCACCAGTATTATCCATAGACATTTATCACTCAAAAGTTAATGGTACTTTGCAAGGCTCTCTATGTATGATAAATGTGAAATTCAAAAGCATGTGTGTCAATTAAAAGTTAAAGGATTCAAATCTGAGTCACTTCAGAGCACAAATGATATATTCATTTCTTCCCAAAGAATGTCAGAATCCTGACAATGTAGTTGTAAATTTTCATATAGTTTCTGTTTCTAAATATGTACTAACATTGCTAAATTCAATGTTTTTCTTTAAACGTTTTATTACTTTTTTCTATTTTCATTCATGAAGTCTTTAGTGATTCTTTATATCTAATTTTTTTGTTACATATGTGTTCATTGGTCTTAATGCAAAATTAGGTTAGTGTGTTAAAATAGATTGTTAATCATATGTGTTTGATTAGGCAAATTCTAGATAAAATCTGTAGGAAAAGGAAAAATAAACTATTCTCAAATGAAATTTGATCTTGCATTTTTTCTTTGGTTTTTATTAGCAACTGGGGAGAAGCATAATTAAAGTGAAGGAATGATGGTGATCCTAAGCCAGATCTGTTACTCTCAACTTTTTCTATGTTGCATCCAGTTTTTATGTGTCATAGTTTCCCCCTAAGAGAAGAACCATTTCCTCTATGCTTCCCAAGTCCTTTAGTTGCTCTTTCAGTGATTTTTATGTCACACAGATATCAGGGAAGGTGAGGTCACATTCATTATGAATTGCTATTACCACATCCACTTCATCCAGCTCCCATCACAGGAAGTAAGGTGGAGATATTGGAGTATCATTAACATGCCTTCAAACACTTGCATATTCACCAGGTAATGTGTTAGGTATAGGAAATACAATAAACAATACCCAACTTCAAGGGACCTACCTTCTGTTAGGATGATATAGTATACTCACAAATCAGTATAAAGGTTACACTCAAATGAAAATCAATGAGAGAGATTATAGAGAGAAAAGAGGAGAAAGTCCAGGGAAGTACTCTGAGTTAGACTTACCGTACATTAGGGGGAAAGGACATGGTTGATGAACCTAAAAAGGAGAAGAAAAAGGAGTGGTGACAGAATGAGGTCATCACTTTAGAGCTGGAAGGGATCTTGGATATCACTCTTTTAATTTTATAGAGGAGAAAAGTGAGATCCAGACAGGTAGTGATTTACCCAACATCACAAAATAGTAAGTGGCAAATCCAGCTTTTCTCTCCCTCCACCCAAATAAAAGCTATTCCTTGTAACAAATAACTATAGTTAGGCAAAACAAATACTGAAAGTGTCTGTGTCTGAAAAAGTATATTTCATTTCATGCCTCTAGTTTATGGCCTCTCTAATGAGAGGGAGGCATGATTCATTCTCCATCATGTTTGGGCATTGTATTGTTCAGATCCCATAGCATCAAAGCATCATTTTCAGGAGAATTTTTTAAGCATGTGAAATATCAAGAAAAATTCCGGAGTACCCAATTTGGTAGACCAAATAATGAAATTCTTATGTTTGGGGAATACA
This sequence comes from Trichosurus vulpecula, assembly GCF_011100635.1. Lineage (NCBI taxonomy): Eukaryota > Metazoa > Chordata > Mammalia > Diprotodontia > Phalangeridae > Trichosurus > Trichosurus vulpecula. Next base: position 141,962,442 of record NC_050576.1, on the reverse strand, counting down.
CATGCCTTATGCAATTCTTTAATAATGAGGAAATATATTACCAATATGACTTATTGGTAATACATATATATAATATAATTATTTTGTGTCTTCTTAGGCAATAAAAATCATTGTTCAGACCACAGCTTGTTGAAGGGACTTATTTCTATTACTGTAAGCTCCCTAAAAGTACCTTGTCTTTTCTATGAGGTACAAGTGATTTAAGGAGCTATCAATTACAATGTGCAGTTTTAGTTATCCAGTTCATTAAATGATCATTTTTCAAAAACTATGATCGATATAAAGGAAGCAGGAGGCAAAATACTATCTCACCTGGACCTAAACTTAATTACTTTTGATGGTTGAAATGTGGGTTTAGGCATGAGAGTAGAGTTGAAGAGGGAGATATTCAGAATCAAAACAGACTTTAGTCAAGTAGTGCTGCTTATGGAAAGGGGAAAAAGGAGTGAGAGAAAAGTTTGGTTGTGGTGGTCTAGTCTGGCCAAAGAGGATAATGGAAGAGATTTAGGGTTAGACTATTCCAACTATTAATAGCTAGTAATGAAAATAGATCAGAAAGCAAAACCCACAATTTATTTACAAAAAAACCCATTTAAAACATAAATATTTATATAAACTTAAACTGAAAGGCTGAAATAGAGATTATTGTTATAGTGTCAACCTCCCCCTCCTAAGGGCAGAAATCATGGTTTCAGAGCAGGCAATTGATGTGATTAAGAGACATGGACAATGGATTTACATTATGCTTACAAGTACTATAGATAATGAAACAATATAAATATTCTGTACACACATATGTAAATATGTTTGTATGTGTGTATATGTATGTAAATATATATACACACACACACATATATATATACATACATATATATATATATATATATATATATATATATATATACACTCACATATATTTGAAATGACATAGCACCTAAGTAATTTTTTAAAAGACAAAAACTACAAGGCAAAACTATGGTAGTAGGTGACTTCACTATGCCCTTTTTAGACCTTGACAAATCTTAAAAGCAATTTTTGAAAGTCAAGAATATAAACAGGATGTTGATAAATTAGATATGACGGACTTTTAGTGATTTTTAAATGAGAATTGTTAAAAATAACCACTTTCTACCTTTGCATGGCACCTCTATAAAATTTTATCATATATAGTCATTAAAATGCAGAAAATCAGAACTAAAGAATAATTCTCCAGAAAAATAAATTCAGAACTCCCAATTAAACATAAAACATAAATTACTGAAATAAAAAAATCATATAAACTTGAAACAGCAAAACCTAAGAGAAACAAGAAACTGGTATGAGCATAAAGAACACTAAAACCTTTTTTTAAGTGTATTTAACTGCAGCTAATTTGATTTTTCACTTAAACAAAAGGAAAACAAAGTAAATTAAAAAGAACTGGAAGAAATCACAATAAATAAAGAAGAAATAAAGGAAGTGGGCAAACACTACTATGCATAATTTTTACCAGTAAATTGAAAATGTAAATGGATAAATACTTATGGCAAAATTCCCAAATTTAGCAAATGCGAACAACCCAACCTCAGAAACAGAAACAGAACAAGACCAAAATCAGAGCCCATTAAAAAAAAAAAAAAACACTTTTAAAATGACATCAACATTTAAAGATATAAATAAAGGAAGAGATATAATTGGATAGAGATTCATTTGTCATCACTGGGCAGTGTCAACATAATGAAATTAATTTACCATTTAGTTCCATGCCAGGAAAATTATCAAGGTATTACTTTATAGAAACAGACAAAACAATAACCACAAAAACAACATCTGGAGTAACACAAGGCCAAGAATCTCAAAGTATATAATGAAAAAAAATAGGAATAAAAGGGATATGTTACCAGACCTAAAGCTACATTATAAGGCTATAATAAAAATAATAAATAATTTGGTACCTGGAGCAACTGGATATTGTAGAATTTTTGAAAGGCTACTTGGGGTGGGAGAGAGAGCTCTAGATCAAGAGTTCAAGGAACTACCTATGTTTATATTCTAGCTCTGCCACTTACAAATTTTTGTCCTTAGGCACATCACTTCATTAGACTTTGATATGTGTAAATTATAGAGTTGGAGTCTTCTCAGTCCCTTATAGTATAGTAATCGAAGAGTCTGTAAGCCAGCAAACCAGAAAATGTAAACTACTATAGAAAAGACTTGATAATTCTTTGACAAAAACTGCTGGAAAAATTGGAAAGAAATTTGGCAGAAATTAGCTTTGGATGATCAACTTATACCATGTACCACAATAAACTCCAAAAAGATATGTGACCTAAATAACAAGATAAAATAATAGCATTCTCATAGCACTTTAAGATTTGTGAAGCCCTTTTATGTGCTATCTCATTTGGTCCTCACAACAATCCCTTTCAGTAGCGGTTTTAATTAGACCCATTTTACAGATGAAGAAACTGAGGCTGAGGAAGAGTGCCTTGCTTTAAGAGGCAGCATTGTAACATGACATCTTCCTCAGGCTTCAGTGTGTGAAACCATCTATTACTGAATAGAAAGTCTCCAAATCAAGAAGACTTGGGTTCTAGTCTTGTCTCTGACATACTGGCTCAGGGATAGGGAACCTGTGGCCTTGAGGCCACATGTGGCCCTCTAGGTCCTCAGCTGAAGCCCTTTGCCTGAACCCAAAGTTCACACACAGAACAAATCGCCTTAATAAAAGATCTGTTCTGCAAGACTTGGACTTAGCCAAAAGGCCATACCTGAAGATCTAGAGAGCCACATGTAGCCTCGAGGCTAAAGGTTCCCCGCCCCTGTACTAGCTCTTTGACCATGGACAACATTTCAACCTCCCCCCCCCCCCATCACCCCAAGTTTAGGTTGTGGAGTAGGTGTATATTTTCACTTTTAAAGTTAGTTTTCTTACTGGGAGTTCCTAGTAGCAAGCATAAAATCTGACTATTTGCAAAATTAAAAAAAAAAAAAGGAAAGAAAATTTTAAAAAAGAAATTATAAGTTCTAAGGCTAAAGTGGCTAGGAAATTACAAACCTTGAGAATTAGCTCTCTACCATAGTATGTATAAAAAGATTAAGCCTATAGCACCTCTATCTATCTACTATATCCCTTATAAAGAATGAAATTCCTTTCTCCGGAGCTTGTTATTGTATTCCTGGCACAAAGGTCTGCTTTATCAGTACCTTGGCAAGGATCCACCTGTTTTGTGCTGGGAAACACTTAATCATTTGTAAACTGAGAATTATTACAAAGAAAGTGATTACCACCTGGAGTTGTCATTAATCTGAACATTAAAAGATACACAGATACAGCTATGTAGTTTTGCACAGCAATGAGATCCACCCAGAATGAAACCTTAATGTGACTTGGCTATGACTTCTCTACCATAGAAAGAGCTACTACTGTGATCCCAATAAACTAGATGCTATTAGATTTGTCTGTTTGATATTGTTTGCAGTAATTGTTGTGGGTTCGTTTTTCCATTTTTGTTCCTATTCAAACTTCAATCTTACCAGCCCCAAACTAATAAACAGGTGTATTAAAGTAACTTTGCCTTTTGATTGTTTAACCAATTCGCCATACTTTTATTAATAATCTACCATGAGCAAGGTAATATACTAGATAATGTGTATACAAAGATGAATAACAACAGACTCAAAAACTTAGAGTAGGGTTATGGAATTTGAGAAAAGGTCATTGGATTTTATAATTCCTGGTTCATTGATACTTGTCAACAGAGCAGTTTTAGTAGAAACTCAATGACAAAAGGTTGAAAAATTAGTAGAGGCAAAGGGCATAGATAGTTTCTAGGAGTTTGGCAGTAGAAGGTGTTGGTGGGATGGAGCTCCATAGAATGATAGCTTGAGGGTGTACAGGGTCATGGCAAAATTACTTGAGGTTAGGGGAGGCCTAATCCTGTTGTAGACAGATGTGAAGGAAGCAGTGGAGGACGAAAGACTGAAAGTGAGAGAGAGCTTGGTGATGATGAATGGAACAAAGTCCCAGAGAAGAGAGGAGGATGAGAATACACATATCAGGTTAATCTTTCAAAGGAGGAAGACTATTTCATGCAGTGAGATAAAGTAGAGGGAGGTGGGTAGAGAAATTTTCAGTTATGTAGGAGAAATGATGAAGCACTCAGGACTGTACTCAACAAACTTCAGTGGTTTCCTATTACCTCTGGGATCAAATACAAAATCCTCTGCTTAGAATTCAAGGCCTTTCATAATCTACTTCCCCACCCCCGCCTTACCTTTCCAGTTTTATATTCCCTCACACACACGTGCGCACATCTCTCTGATCTAGTGACATTGGCCTCCTTGATCTTCCTCAAACAAGACACTCTGTCTCTCGGTTCTGGGTATTTCTCTGGCTGTCCCCTGTGTGTGGAATGCTTTGAGTCCTCATCCCTGCCTCCTCACTTCCCTGACTTCCTTCAAATATCTATTAAAATCCCTCCTTCTATAAGAAGCTTTTCCTGATCCCTCTTAATTTTAGAGCTTTCTTTTATTTTTCCCCTATTTTTCCTGTATATGTGTTTATACATAGTGGTTTGTATGTTATTTCCTCTATTAGATGGTGATCTTCTCAAAGTAAGAGACTGCCTTTTGTCTTTCTTTGTATCCCCAGCTCTCAGCACAGTCATGACACTTTGTAGGTGCTTAATACATGCTTAGTGACTTACTAACTAAAAGTAGAAAGGGCATTGATGGTAGATATTCATAGACAGTAAAGTGCTTCATTATTATTGGGATGAATAAATAAGCAGTTATCAAGCACCTACTTTGTGCCAGGGGGATAAAGATAAAAAAGTGAGATAGTCTCTGTCCTGAAGAAACTTAACTTCTTATACAGAAACAATACATTCATGAGGGAAGGGGAGGACAGGGGAGAGAGCTATGATTCAGGATATTACAGAAATTAGGAGTGGAGCCATAAGGCAATTGATTATCCTATCCTTTCTATTATCAGTGATAGAATTGATTTGATTATTGTGTCCAGAGAAAAAGGCGGATGGGGAATGGCAGAGCAAGTAACATGATTCTTCTAGCTAGGTGGGCCTTAGTTTGCTGGTGGAGGTAAAGGATCAGTTAGTTATAATGGGTCCCTTATCCACCAACTAGGGTAAACCAGCTAAAGAAATGTGGCTTAGCAAAGCCAGTTTCAGTGATAGAAAATCTTTTCTTTCCTCATTCCCTAGTTCCTTAGTTTTCTTCTTAGCATATATTAAAAAGAAGAGACTTATCGAATGCCCCTTTCTTGTTCTATAGGGTTAGAGTTGAAGGCAGCAGCCAGTGCCCACCATTGGTAGAGGCCAGCTGTCTCTGTGTGTATGCTTCCCCGCCTCCCCTTACCTTTCCAGTCTTATATCCTCCCCCCCCCACACCCCGCATACATATCTCTTTGATCTAGTGACATTGGCCTCCTTGATCTTCCTCAGACAAGACTCTCTCAGCTCTGGGTATTTCTCTGGCTGCCCCTGTCTGATTTTCATTCTGATGTTCTTAAAGTGAGATCTGTTTTACTTGAAAATATATACAGTGGTGTAATTCTTCCTAAATAAAAAGAAAAACAACATACCAAAAGCCACACCTTATTGATTCCTCCTCAAGTTTCATTTTCCTTGTCCATCTTTTCCAAAAAAACTTTCGATCCTCTGTTTTTTAATAAAAAAATTTATATGCAATTTTATCTTTGCTCTGAATTATAAAACGAGAGAATTCTTTTGAATCACAGAGCCTTTGCTCACAAATAGTTAAAGGTTTGTAATTATTAAAATAAAGAATTTAGAATTGTGCTACGAATAATGCTTACGATTAACAAGTGAACCAAGAAACAATTGTGTGTGCTTGTGCAGTGTGTGTGTGTGTGTGTGTGTGTGTGTGTGTGTGTGTGTGTAAGTGTAAAAGAGAGGGAGAAATGATTTTGGTCATGTATCAAACAAGTATCTTAAAAATTGGCAAAGGTAGTTTAGAACTTTAGCCACGCAAGGGTTTTCCTGCATTTTGTAAACCTTGTGTTTTAATGGGTGTCAATCAAGGAAACAGTGATAGAATCTTTCTTCTGTCACTTATCAATGTGACCTTGGGCAAGTCGCTTAGCTTTTCTAGGTCTCAGTTTCTTCACCTGTAAAATGAGATAGGGTTGGACTAGACAGACCTTTAAGGTCCTTTCTAACTATGACTGTATCTGCAAGGACCCTGAAAGAAAGAAGATAAGTGCTATTTGAAACTAAAAGGTACACAATTTCTATCCATTCTTTCTCAGCATGGGCTAATTCCATTTAATAGACTTCTTGCTCTTTGCTGCTTTTACTCGATCATAAATAAATGAACAGGCTGAACTGCCCTTGCTTGCTAGAATTTTAATGCAGGTCAGCTGTGTGTTACGGGCAGCTCTGAAATGTCACAGTCACTGTTTTGTATTCACTAGTACAGGTATCCATCTATCCCATAACCAGTCAAGGCTTGTCAGTTATTAATCCTCTTCTGTTTTTGTAGGAAATGGGTTTGTTTTAGCAATTTGATTAACCCTTCTTTTATTGTGATTAAATATTTCCTGTGTGATGTGACTTTTGGCCTAATTCCCTCAACTAGGTTGCCTACAACACCTCCAGTCTTTGAGCTTGGGTTCAGCTGAGCGTATTGTCTTTTTGTGTTCCTGGGAACTTGTCAGAAATAGAGTTTGTTGTTGTTTTACCACGTATAAAAGGTCTTACTTGACCCTTCCTATTCATGAGCAATTCTTTTGATAGCTTCTTTTCCATTAGACACAGCCGTCGACAATTTCCAAAATGAAATGGTCTTCCATGTGTAATGAAAGTTTCTTTTGACATGTGTACTTTGCCAGTTAATGACTCATTTGGGAATAATGTTATCACCTGCAGTAATTGTATGACTTTTAGTCCCAGGTGCTATTTGTCTAGTTGGTTTACAAGCCTATTTTGATGGCATTCATTTTCAGATTAAATAGTAATTTGAAATATTGCCCTGTGTTTTGTCATACTATATCCTGCCTTCTAATCTGGGAATGGAAAAAGAAATGCTGAGTATGAAGCATAATAAAGTATACTACAGAATTGAATTTTCCAGAAAACTGAAGGCAACTTACATATGAGCACTTAAACTTCATTTTTGAAAAATAGTCATTTAAATAGAAATTTTTTTTTAAATTCCCTTTTTAAGTAGAATCCACTAACCCCTTTTCTTGATGATTCAGGGTAATCATCATGAATATCTACTTTCAGGCAGTCAGAGAGCAGCAAAATCTACTGTGTGCCAGGGGTTGTGCTAGGTGTTAGGGATACAGAGACAAAAAAAATGAATCAATCCCTTCTCTTAAGGAGTTTATATTCTGTGTAAACCAGAATGATAGCTTTGGGCTACTGAGCAGTATAGGGATGTGTTTTTAAACTATCTTTTGTCTCAGAAAATTTTGCTTTACCTTTTTTTTTTTCTTTAAATGGCATTTAGTTTCATTCTGGCCTGCCAGTGATCATATCCCATTCTAACTTCATCTAAACTGTTTTAGGAGATTGTTTGAAAACTAAGTAATCAGTTTTAGAATCCTGCACAAGATAAATTCAGAGTGATAGTGTGTTATTGAACTCAATTGATTTTAGGGTACAAGAACTTTGCTATATGTTTTTCAGCATTTTTAGCCTCTTAACATTTTGGGATTTTCCTATATGTTTCAGGTGGTTTAAAATGATATAAAACTGACATCTAGATTAAGTATTGTCTTACTGTAGCTCTGCTGTACTCAGTATTAACTGTCTAATTCAAGTGAATTCCAACTACCTTTTTTATTGTAGGTAGAATAGAATCATAGAAATTGAGTAAATTCCTTAAGTTTATTGAGAAGTCAGTTGCAAAGTATTATTTAGTTTTTATTCTCTTATTATGAGGATTAATTTAAAAAAAATACTCTCAGAGGAGATTCCTAAGCTTGTTATCTTCCTCAATTACTCCCTCTCACTCACCACACATATCCATTCAAATTCCAAACCTCAGTGTTTCTACCTTTACATCCAACTTCTTCTCTGCTCACACAGCTATCATCATAGTTCAGGATCAAATCATCTTCTGCCCAGATTATTGAAGTAGCCTACTAGGTGGTCTCCCTGCCTAAAGTCTCTCCCTGCTTCAGGCCATCCTTCACACTGTTGACAAACTGATTTTCCTTAAATGAAGATCAGACCAAGTCACACTAACTCAGTCAACTTTGATGGCATATTGTTGTCTCAAGGATGAAATATGAATTCCTCTGTTTAGCTTATTTAGCCTTCTCCACAGCCTTGAGCCACTCTTTCTTTCTAGCCTAGGTATTTTCACTTCTTTCTCATTTTGACTCCTATTAACCCTTCTTCCTTCAAGGTTTTCTACCTTGACTTTCCTGGTGCCTTTAAATGCTAATACTTTCTCTCTCAAACAATCTTGTATATTGACCCTGCATTTTTGACATTTATTCTCTTTATTTTTATTCTGTATTTACCTAAATAGCTTTACTATTCCCCCATTCAGATGTAAACACTTTGTGAGCAGGGACCATTTTAAAAATTATAGTTATATCCCCAGAACTTCACATAGTGCCTGGAACATACTAGGAACTTAATAAATGAATATTTATTGACTGATTATAGACATCAGAAAAGGTTTATGAAAAGGCACAGAAAAAGAAAGGTGGAATCTAGATCTCAGGGAAGAGCTGGTAGTTCAGGTTGGCTGAAACTTGTGTATATGATGGAAGTTGATGTGAAATAATTCAATGGTAGGAAAGATAGGTTGCAGCCAGAGTATAGAGAACCTTAAATGTCAAAATGAGTAGTTTGTATTTATTTTGGGGCAACAGACAGTCACTAAAAATTTCTGAGTACAACAGGGTTAAGATTAGACCTGTGCGTGAGAGAGGGGTCTGGTAAATCAATTGGAGAGAAGAGAAAGTAGAGGCAGGAAGGCCAGTGAGGAGGATATTACTCAAGAAGGAAAGGCTCTGAGACAAATGTTAGGAAAGCATGTAGGAATTGGGTTCCATATATTTGTATTTTTTCTTTTTTTTTTTTTTTATAAATTTCTTTATTTATTTTTAGTTTACCACACACGGTTCTACATAGTCTTGAGTTCCAGTTTTTCTCCCCTCCCTCCCCCCTCCCTTCCCAAGACGGCATGAAGTCTCATATAACTGTCATGTATAACTTTGCATTGAATTAATTTATGCACTAGTCAAGTCGTGGAGAAGAACCTTGACCAATGGAATGAATCATGAGAAAGAAGAAACAGAACCAAAAAAAAAACAAAAACAAAAACAAAAACAAAAGAGAAGCAGAAAAGGCGAGCATGTAGTGTGCCTCAGTCTGTATTCAAACTTCGCAGTTTTTTGTCTTGATGAAGATAGTATTCTCCATCGTGAGTCCCCTGGAGTTGTCCTTGTCCCTTAGGTTGCTGAGAAAAGCGCAGTATATCAGGGTTGGTCCTCTCGGAATCCATATATCTGTGGCTGTGCACAACGTTCTCCTGGCTCTGCTCTGCTCACTCAGCATTATGTCGTGTAGGTTTTTCCAGGTTGTTATGAAGTCTGCATCATCCCCATTTCTTATGGCACAATAGTATTCCATCACCTTCATATACCACAGCTTGTTCAGCCATTCCCCAATTGATGGGCATCCCTTTGATTTCCAATTCTTGGCTACCACAAAGAGAGCCGCTATAAATATTCTTGTACATATGGGTCCTTTTCCCGCTTGTGTGATTTCTTTGGGATACAACCCTAGAAGTGGTATTGCTGGGTCAAAGGGTATGAACATTTCTATAGTCCTTTGGTCATAGTTCCAAACTGCTCTCCAAAATGGCTGGATCAGCTCACAACTCCACCAGCAATGCAACAATGTTCCAATTTCCCCACATCCTTTCCAGCATTTATCATTCTCCTGTTTTGTTATATTAGCCAATCTGACAGGAGAGATGTGGTATCTAAGAGTTGTTTTGATTTGCATTTCTCTAATCAGCAGCGATCCAGAGCATTTTTCCATATGCCTGTAGATAGCTTTAATTTCTTCCTCTGAAAACTGCCTGTTCATATCCTTTGACCATTTCTCAATTGGGGAATGGCTTGTATTCCTATACATTTGGCTCAGCTCCCTGTATATTTTAGAGATGAGGCCTTTATCAGAGATACTAGTTGCAAAGATTTTCTCCCAATTTTCTGCTTCCCTCCTAATTCTTGTTGCATTGGCTTTTTTTGTACAAAAACTATTTGTATTTTTTCTAATGAATTCTAAACTACCAATTTATTATAGTTTGTTATTTAAATGTATTTATGACAAAGTTGAACTAACTTTTCAGTCACATTTATCATTGATGAAATCTTTACGAGAGCACATTCGTACATATTTACTCTTTGAATGAATGAACACAAAAACACTTTCAAATAAGAGTCAGAGAAAAAATGCTTAAACTTTTATTAATATCTTTGGTTTTTAAATGACCTATATTTTCTAGTATATTCATCCTACCTCCTCTTCCCAGAGTCATCCCTTATAATATCCAGTCAGAAGTCAATAAGAATTTATTAAGCCTCTACCATGTGTCAGGCACCATGCTAAGTGCTAGGGATGAGACAAAAGATGGTCCCTGCCTTCAAGAACTTCACAATCTAATGAGGCACATAACAAGCAAATAAATATGTGCAAACAAGATATATACAGGATAGATAGAAAATAGTTAGGAGGAAGGCATTAGATTAAAGGTATAAGAAAGGCTTCTTGTAGAAGAAGAGATTTTAGCTGGTATTTGAAGGAAGCCAGGAAAACCATTAGATAGAAATTAGGAGAGAAAACATTTTAGGTATGGGGAAAAGCCAGGAAAAATGTCCTGAAAGGAGAGAGAGAGAGAATGTTTTGCTCATTGAACAGCAAGAAGGTCAATATCATTGGATCAAAAAGTATATTCTGGGGAATAAGGTGTAAGAATACTTGCAAAGGTGGGGTGTGGGGTAGGATATAAAGGATTTTGACCAACAAGCAGGATTTTGTATTTAATCTAGGAGGTGATGATGATAAAGATAAAAACAGTCTAAGAAATGTATATGATAAATAGTCCATTTTCCCCATATCTGTAGTCTTCCACCTATGCAAAGAAGGATTGCAAGGTGTATTCTCTGAATTCTCTTATCCATTCTTTGGCATCAGACTTGATTATTATAATTTCATAGCATTCAGTTTCAGATGTTTTTGTTTTTCCATTTAAATTGCTGTGAGGATTGTGTATGTAATTTTCCTGTCTGCTTGCTTCATTGTACATTATTTTACATAGTTATTCCCATACTTCTTTGTATTTATCATAGTCAACATTTCTTATAGTGCAGTAATATTCCATTATATTACTGTACCATTATTTGTTTAGCCATTTTACAGTCTGTGGGCACCTGCATTGTTTCTAGGTTTTTAATACTACAAAGAATATTACTATAAATATTTATTTTATTTAGGACTTTTCTTTTTTTCACTGACCTCCTCGGGGCCTATGCCTAGCATGGATCTCTGAGTCAAAAATTCTAGTAACATTTTGAAATATAATTCCAAACATTTCCTGAATGGTTAGACCAATTCACATCTCCACCTCATAATATTGGATGTTACTTTTTTTCTATTTAATTCTAATTTTGTGATTTAACACATTAAAATTTTCATTTAGGATGAAAGTTTACTTGAAAGTCAAATCAAATGAGGAAACATTTATCAAGTGCCTCATAGGCTATGCACTGTTCTAAGGGAAGGGAATACAAAGACAGTCAAAAACAAAAACAAAAAACCAAACCCAGTCTTGCTTCTAAAGAAGCTCAGTCTGATCAAGAAGATAACATGCAAATAACTATGTATAAACAAGTTACATATAGGATAAAATGGATACAATCACATTTCTCATGGTAAATATTGTTCTTTTCTGGGCAGGACAGTTTAAGGACAATATTGACAAACTGGAGATTATTCAGATAACATTAACCAGGTTGTTAAAGGTCCGTTAGTCCATGAAATATAGGGTCAGTTGAAGGTCCTGCCATGTTTAGTCTCCTGGAGAGGAGATTCAGAGGATACATGATAACTGTATTCAAGTATTAGAATGATTATCATATGGGGAAAGGATTGGCTTATTTTGTTTAGCCCTATACTCCTAATCTAGGAGTGGTGGTTGGAAATTGCAAAGAATTAAATTTAGGATTAATGTCAGGAACAACTCCCTAACAATTAAGTCTAAGAATGGAATGACTTTCTCCCTCCTTTTAGATCTTTAAACAGTAGTCAGATAAGTACTTGGATTCTGTTTTATAGTCTAGGTTCCTTTAGTGTATGGTTTGGACTAGATAGCCACTGAGGTGCCTTCTAACTCTAAAATTCTGTTATTCTGTGAATAATTGAATAGCTCCACCTTCCATTAGCATTTTTTATTAAATGTTGGCACAGAGTATTACTCTATGGCAGTTTTATTTATATAATTCAAGATGAGATAACAATACTTATTTTATTTCACTTTATAGCGAATTACAGAAGGCTGAGGTCATTGTTTTTGTAGGGGAAATGATTTAACATGTATTATGTTTTACTTCCCATTTGTGTTTCAGGGGATTTGCTTCTTGTGTTATTAAGGAAAGCTCAGAGGAATAAATGTAATTTAACCTAAGAGTCATTTCTTAAGAAATAGTATGAAAATGATCTTGGCCATTGACCTTGTGGGCTCCCGATATGATGCTGAAATGAATGTTTCTTATTTAATTCAGTAAAACTTTGCTTTACTCCTGCTAGGTGAAAGTTACCGTTGGATTCAAAGATTACTTTTTCCCTGCCCTAAAAGATATTACAATATAAGGGAAGTGTAATGAGCCTGTTCAACATATTGAAAGTTTTGTGTTATTTTTACTTTAGAACTTGTATCAGTTGCTTGTTAAGAAAATATTTTGGAAAGAAAAAAACTGAAAATATATTTGTCAGTAAGATAGGATGGTGGTGTTTGTAAACAGAAATCAATTTATGAACACAGAAAAATCATATCTGAGGGGGAAAATGATTCCTATGATTTTTCTTCCCAACTAGTTAAGAGGACTATAACATTGAAAAACCATTTTAGGTAGTTACTTTAAAGTTACTTCCCAGAGGTGAAAAGTTCAAGTTTTATTCCTAAAAGGGTATTGCTATTTTGGACAACTAGATGATGGAGTGAATAGAGCAATGAACTTAGAGTCAGGAAGAGTTGAGCTTAAATCTATTTTTTTGCATTTAATTTATTTATTTTTAGTTTTCAACATTCCCTTTCATAAGATTTTGAGTTTTAAATTCCCCCCTTTTTTTCCTCCCCCTTCCCCAAGACAAATGTGCACTATGATATAGGCCCTACTTATACATTCCTATTAAATATATTTTCACATTAGCCATGATGTAAAGAAGAGTTATAACTAATGGGATGAACCATAAGAAATAAGAAATGAAACAAAAAAAAATGAAACAAAAATCAAACAAAAGAAAAGGAGAGCAAATAGTATGCTTCCATCTGTATTCAGACTCCAAAGTTCTTTTTCTGGATGTAGATAGCATGTTCCATTGCGAGTCTTTTGAAATTGTCTTAGATCCCTGCATTGCTGAGAAGAGCAAAGTCTATCAAAGTCAGTCATTGCACAGTGTGGCTGTTACTATATATAATGTTCTTCTGATTCTGCTCATTTCACTCAGCATCAGTTCATGTAAGTCTTTCCAAGTTTTTCTGAAGTCCTCCTGTTCATCATTTCTTATAGCACAATAGTATTTTATTACATTCATACACCACAACTTCTTCAGCCATTCCCCAATTGATGGACATCCCCTCCATTTCCAATTCTTTGCCACCACAAAAAAAGAGCTACTATAAATATTTTTGTACACATTGGGTCATTTTCCCATTTTTATGATCTCTTTGGGTTACAGACCTAGAAGTTGTATTGCTGGGTGCTGAGATTAAATCTTGCCTTAGACACTTGTTAGTTGTCTGACCCTGGGTAAATCTCCATTTGCCTCAGTTTATTCATCTGTAAATGTGCATAATAATAATAGCACCTAACTTGAAGGATTTTCTGAGGATAAAATGAGATATTTTAAAGCACTTTGCAAACTTTGAACACTATATAAATGCTGTTGCTGCTATTACTACTACTGCTACAACTACAACTATGACTACAACTACAACTACCACTAAGACTACTACTGCTGCTAAAATGTGGCCTCCAGAAATGAACACAATACTACAGATATGGACAGAGCAGGACTGAGTACTGCAAAACTATCACCTCCTTAGTCTTGGACACAGTGGCTTTCTCAGGCTGTTAGCATTGTATTTGCTTTCATACCTGCAATATCAGACTATTAACTGATATTAAGATAGCAGTTCATTATATCCATAGATCTTTCCCACCCCTCACTCCATACTATCTAGCCATGTCTCTCAGCATCTTGTTCTTGTTCTTTATCAGTAAGTTGGTATCACATCACTAAGGGATGTGCTTTGTGAAAGGTGTATGGAGAATCTGATGTTTGAGAGCTCACGCTAGAGATTCACTCATTCTTCATCTCAACACCCTCTACACAGTGTACTGTGGCCCTTATAACTTCTTCATTTTCTACTACTTCAGGCCAAAGCTAATTAAGAAATAGAAAATGTTCACTTTAAAGGATCCAGACTTGTGTCTTATGTCTAAAATAATGTGTGTTCTTACGTTCAGGTGTTCCTTTATCTTTTTCAAAGTACTTTCTCATATATATGTAATTTATATAACATGTAATGTTATTGCTACATGGATTATCTAATATAGTTTTTACTTCCTAAAGTACATTATTTCTGAATTCCAAATGACTGGTTAACAACTTTGTTTTGTAGGAGTAAAATATTTTAATTATTACAGGTAAGACAGTTTCATAGCTTTAGACTGGAAGGTGTCTTAATCAAACCCACTAATTTTACAAATGCATAGTTGAGGTCCAAAAGTATTTATGATCACACAGGTTATAAATTCTTGCATCAAGATTTGCATTGACTCCTCTGATTCAAAATCTATCATTCTGCTGCACCATATTAACTCTAACATTAGGAATAGATTGAATAAATAGTAGTTGTGATCACTATGATTAATACATTATTCTTTGTTTATCTATAAAAAATTAAACAGCTATTCCTTCTTGTGATTTTGTCATAATACATTTAATAATACATTGCTGTATTATTGTATAATTTATAATAAATGTATATCAGGTCAGAATTAACCATAGGATGATGCCAAGGTCTCTGAAGTCATGACTAGCTTATATTCTCTGCCCTATGTTTTTCCCCCCAGCATTTTAAGAAATGAGCTTCAGCTAACTTGTCTTTTCTGGTAGAGAATGAAGACTGAGACTTCCAGTTCCTATTTGATTTTAACACAACGGTTCTGTTTATTATAACCGTTTGTTACCATAAAAGTATAAACTGAAAGGTAGCAATGATGGGTTAGGGTAATATATTACATTAAATAAACTTGTCTTGTGAGCAGTGCATGGAAGACTTTGTTTACATTACAGTAAGCTGTTTTCTGCTGCATTTACAATTCTGCTGTTCAAGTAAATTAAGGGAGCTCCTGTCAGTACCCTTTAGCTTATCTATCCAAACCAAAAGGCATTATTATTATTATGTTAACATATTTAGCTCTGTTTAGGTCTATTGAATCAGACAGTCATCAGCCCTTTCAATTTTCATAGCATAAATGAAGGGTGTGTTGCCTGATCATTTAGAATAAAGCAAATATAAAGAATTAAGCAACCTCTTATGGAATAGTGGGACAAAACCTGGGTAGTGTCAGGAAATATAATTTATGGCTTTGACATATGGTGAGTATAAAGTGAATTAAACAGAGTTGAGGAATTATTTTAACAGTGATAAGATTTTGAATAGCGTTTTTTAAAAGGATAGTTTTTACAAGTTATATACATACCAGATATGTCCATTCTGCTTTAGGACTTGAATTAACCCGGATGGCTCTCTGTTGAATGGAAAAGAATAAGTTTATTTAAAATAAATAATACTGATAGGTTATCCCTAAGTACAATACTTGTTGTTCCAGATTTAATATCTTTAATCATGCATTGATGATAATAATATTTAACATTTACATAGCACAAAATTTTGAAAAAGTACTTTGCATTTGATATCTCTTTTAATCCTGACAACACACCTATTATTATTATCTCCATTTCTTTTGGCAGGGCAACTGGGGTTAAGTGACTTGCCCAAGGTCACGCAGCTAGTATATGTGTCAAGTGTCTGAGGCTGGATTTGAACTCAGGTCCTCCTGACTCCAGAGCCGGTGCTCTACACACTGCACCACTTAGCTTCCCCTATTATCTCCATTTTACAGATAAGGAAATTGGAGTTTAGAGAGTGTAAGTGATTTGCTCAGCACCACATAGTAAACTGTCTCAGGTAGGATTTAATCTCAGGTAGTCTGACTCAAGTTTACTATTATGTCCACTAGTCCATGTAGCTGCCTCAAACACTGACATACAGTGGAGAAACCATTGCTTATTGTGTTAGGAAGACCTGAGTTCAAATGTGGCCCTAGACCAGAACTACACAACTTGGCAGTACGTAGGGGTCAAAATTAAAATAGCCTAAACTTCTTCAGGCTGCAGATAGGTTTTTAGTGGCTCACTTTCCAAATAAAGGTATAATTAATGATTAAACTATTCTGCAAATAAACCATATTTAAAAAGGGAAATTTCAATTAATATCAATTAATTACACTTATTACTTAAGATTTTTTGTCGTGAAACCACATTAATATTAAAAAATTACTTTGAAAAGAGGTACAATTTTTAATATATTTTTCAGGTTTTCTTACTGCTTATATTTAGTAATGCTCAGAAACAGCAAAAAGATATGACTCTCACTCCTCTCAGACTAGAGACATACTGACGATGTTTGGTTGCCAAAGGTCATATGACAAACAGGAGAGAGCAGGCTATGGGAACCCACCTGCCAAGTTACGTGACAGCACAAGAGTGACTAGTGGAAGGTGGGTTAAGCAGAGCATGGACAAAGCACTTGTTATATCTTTACTTTCTTTTACATCATCTACATTTTTCTCAGCCTGCTTGAAATCCTTTCATGGGCTGCAAGCAACCTGTGGGCTGTATTTTGTTCAGGCCTGCCCTAGACACTTAGTAATTGTGTGACCCTGTGCAAGTCACTTAGCCTGTTTGCCTCAGTTTCTTTATCTATAGAGTAGGGATCAAATGAGATAGTATTTGAAGAATACTTTGTAAACCTTAAGTGATAAATAAATGCTACCTATTAATAATAGGAATACTAATTAATAATAATAACAATTTAGTACTGAGTTAGGAGAATGAGTCGTGGTCTCCTTTGACAGGATAGTAGAGTTTACACAACTCTAGGAAAAGAAAGGTAAAAAGAAAAAGAAGGTAAAGGGAAGGAAGGAGAAAGGAAGGAAAGATTTTTTTAACATGCATATTATGTGGTAGGTACTGTCCTAAGTGCTTTCCAAATATCTCATTTAATCCTCATATTAATCTTGTGATGTGGATGCTATTATTATCCCCATTTTACAGTCATAGAAACTGAGAAAGACAGAGGTTAAGTGACTTGCTTAGGGTCACAGAACTAATAGTTGTCTCAGGTCAGATAGATGGGAGCCAGATTTTGGAGGGCTTTAAAATACAAGCTAAGGGATTGGTGTTTTTTTTTTTTAAATTTGTGGTGAGGAACCACTGACACATTTTGAACAGAAGAGTTGACATTATGAAACCTGTGCCTTTGGTGTCTCTATAGAGAATGGATTGGAAAAGAAAAGGGACTGAAAACAGGGAGACCACTTCAGAGGCTATTATAGTAGTCAAGCAATCAATAAATATTTATTAAGAATCTACTGTGTTTTACAGGCACTATGCTGGGTGCTGAGGATTCAAAGAATAAGGAAAGAGGTCCTTCCTCAAGGATCTCTCATTTTAATAGAGAGGAAGATGCTTTGCCTAATGTGTTGCAGAATATTAGGCTAGGGAAATATTGTTTAAGTAGGAATCAATTCCTGCCTTCATGCGACTTATAAGTCACTAGAAGAATAAAACACAAATATAACTATAGTATACAACAGAGTTGTCCAAAATGCGGCCCACGGGCCACATGCAGCCCGCAGTATGATTTATGTGGCCTACTTACAAGCATAGAAATTTACATAAATGCTTTAGTAAATGAAGCTGAGCTACCACAGAGCTCTCACTAAAATGGCAAATCAAAATATATTGTCTATTGTTTCAATAAAAACCTAAGTTTGGACAGCCCTCGTATACAACATTATATTGCATCAGAGAGGAGTAAAACAGAGGATTATGTCAGTTCTAAGTGTGTAATGGCAAGTCAAGTGGGACTTTCTGTTGTCTTTTGTTTTGGAGTGCTTCTCAGCACTAAGGCCATCAAGAGCCTTTGAGTCTTCCGTTGTTTGAATCGGGAGTCATTGATTGGAAACAATATATATGATGGTGCTAGTGGTGATTAGAGATCTTTCCCACACCCTTTTGCTAAGTAGATACTAAGCCCCAAGGTCTTAAACAGGGTATATATGCTCAGGGGTTAGCATTTTGCTTTTGGGGCTCACTCATTGGAAGAGTGTTCATGTGGAGACTCTGGATAGCTATTAAGGAGCCCCCCACCTTTCAAAAACCCACATGTTGGTGCTTCTCTCTTTGGTAACTATATATATATATATATAATATCTTGGTCAGAAAGCTAGAAGCCTGTCTGTTGATTTGTGTTATTTGCTCTGTTTGTATAATTTCTGCTTGTAATTTTGGTTTGTGTTTTGTCTGAAGTTCAGGGTGTACACTTTTTCCCCTGAACTAAGTGAATGATATATTCGTTTAATTAAACTAAGATTGTTAACCCCTTAAAGTTGCTTTCCTTAGAAAAGCAGATCAAAGAACCTGTGCTAGCAGCCCTCCTATATGCTGGCATTATTGGTCTTACAGAGCCACAAAAGTTGCAAGTAACATTGTTGTCACAAAGGGCAAGTTCATCATTGATCCCAGAGAACAGGGAAGACTTTGTGGAATAGGTGGCATTTCCATAGAGTTTTGAAAGTATAGGTAAGAACTCAACAGGCAAAAAGGTTAGAGGGAGAAAGTATTGATGCTGAGAATTTTGTGAACCAAATAATAAAGATGAGAGGGTAAATGTAACATTGACTGGAGCAGAGATTGAATAAAAGATAATAATATGAGGTAAGGCTAGAAAGATAGTATGTACTCAGATTGTGTAGATCGAATTGAATGTTAGGCAGAGGAGCCTCATCTTTAGTTGGTAGGCATTAGAGAGTCATTCAAGGTGTTAAAATAGATGAATGATATGACTAGATCTCTGTATATAAAAGCTTATTTCATTAGTGATATAGAGAAGAAATGAGAGGTCCATAGTTGTAGAAGTGAGATGATGCACTTAGAGGTTATTGCAGTAGTCTAGGGAAATACTAGGGAGCACCTACCCTAGGTTTATGGTAGTTGAAATAGGGAACAGGTAATAGATGAAAATGTTACTAGGTTTTCTAACAGCAGTGGTCTTAGATAGGACAGAATTACCATTATTATTTCCAACTAGTGAAAAGTATTCACTTGTTAACAACATGGATGAAAATCTCCTTTTTTATATTCATCATATCATTGATGTTAGTTCAGAAGAGGATGGGAAAAACACTTTCGGGAGTGTGGAAAGAGGATTACATGATTAGCTAACAGAATTTATAACTTAGATCTTAGTATGGTATCTTCTACCATACCCATTTCCAAAGTCTGTCTTGTGTAGGCCAATTGACATTTCTGCATGTGTGTAATGGAAAGCTTCAGATGCAGGACTCCTTAATATTATAGAGCAAGCACTCTATTGATTCATTCTTGGGTTTTGCCCTTACTTTTTAAATCATGGTGTAACTATTGTAAGCTGATGAAAATCCATTAGGCCAGCAAAATATCTTAAAAGTCCATAAAGCAAGAGGAGATAAACTCATTTGTTAAAGCACAGTATTTTAAATTGGGATCTGTTGTGACATCTGGTTTAGGCATGGATTCATGACCAATCCTCTGACTTGGGAAAATTTTAACATATTTGCAAAATGTTTAAAACAATGCCAAATTCATTTAAAAATAGTTTTCATCATTATTTCAATTCACCTCAATAAACCATTATTAAGTGACTACTTGTACTATAAGCAAAGACACTAGGATAAAATGACAAAAATGAAATAGTTGCTTTTCTCAAAACCATTTCTGATTAATTAAATGGCAAAGGGTCCTTTTTGTGTCTCCATTAAACTACTCTCTGATGTTGTTCACCATAATTATACCACTCACTTTATTAATATGTAGAAGTATGAGAGCTTTTATTGATTTCTAGAAGTTCTAATGTTCCCCATTTATGTAGTTTTTAGAACTCATTTAAGAGTTCAGTGAAATTGCTTGCTCATATTGGATTGTAGATTTAGCATGGGAGCATTTCACTTGCAATACTTTTTTATACAATTTTGAAACATCATAATGCAAGCCATGATAATCTTGATGGTATGTTAAATTCTAATTATTTTAAATCTTATTAATAGAAATCATTGTTTTTGCACAAGTTTTGGCAAGCTTAGCATATGACTAATAACCATGGAAGTATTTAGGAGGGTTTGAATACAAAATAAGTGCTAAAATATGTGTTTAGGTGACAATCACAGTGCAAGATATCCTGAGATATATTCCTCAGTAAATGCTGCCACTTAATCATTTATTGCTGTAAATGTCCACCTTTGGAAAGTAACGATAATTCATTGTGGTAATGTTAGCACTGTTTTCTGAGCTTTTTATAAACTGATAATAATTAATTCTGAATACTGCAAATGCTTTCCATTTAACTTGTAGGATATGAATCAAATTATTCATTTACTCTTTATTATTTTGATAGATCTATTCCTCTAATCTAAGGTATTAAGGTAGGATTGGACTAATGAAACAGCAGTATTCGGTTGTAAATGGATGTTATACAAGGTGTTCCTAAAGGCTGAACACATGGACAAAAATCCATATTTTCAGAAATGAAATGATTGAAATTTTCAACAACATTTTATTTAATTGGAATATTAACAAATAACATCTTAAATATGATATCTATCATTTGTGATGCAAAAGATGATATGCTTTGCAAGATTCACATGAACTTGATGAAATAACTCAATAACTCCACATTGCTATCACTTTTAGCACATTCACTCTTGGAATGTGAATATGAAATCATATGACGTTATTTGAAGTTGAAAATGTTATTTGTTAATATTCCAATGAAATAAAATGTTGTTGGAAATGTCCATCATTTCATTTCTTGAAAATATACATTTTTGCCTATGTGTCCAGACTTTAGGAACATCCTGCATATCTATATGTGACACACTAAAACATATACAATAAATCTCAATGACTCCAGAAAAATGTATTTTCTACTTTCAATTAATGAAAAAAGTATAAACATGCATTATTTAGTAGCCTGTATAAACTGTGTCAAAAATTCAATTTAACTTATATATGTGAGATATATACATATACATATATATGAACACATATGTGTATCTAGATAGAGTTGAATTTTATTTATCAAGTGATAAATCTTATTTTTGTCTAATACTCTGAAGTAATATGAACATACAATGTAACAGTCCAGCAGAATTTGACTGATTTTAGACAAGTGATATCATATGCATTTTATGATTTGTGGGAAATTAAGAATAACTTTGATAGAATGATTTGAATAAACTAAAAAATTTAAAAACAATACTCTTTAATCATCATCACATGCCTTCTGCTAGCTAATTTCATGATTTTTTTCACTAAGAAAAATATCCTTCAAGTTCTTGAAATCTGTAATCTGAATTTAGGAGAATTAATAGGAGGGTTAATTTCAATTCAAGTCAAGAAACATTTGTTATTTACTGAGTGTTAGATACTGTTTTAAGCAGTTGGGGATTCAAATAATCACTCCCTGTCCTTAAGGAGATCACATTGTAATGGGTGAGACAATATGCAAACAACTATGTATATTATATATGTACATTTATATGTATGTATATGTGTTATATAAAGCATACATATACACATATACATATCAGGAACCTAGGTGGTGCAATAGATAGAGCACTGGGTCTGGAGTCAAGAAGACTCATCTTCAGAAGTTCAAATCTAGCCTCAGGCACATACATACTAGCTGTATAACCTTGGGTAACTCACTCAACCTGTTTGCCTCAGTTCCACATCTGTAAAATGAGCTGGAGAAGGAAATGGCAAACCACTCCAGTATCTTAGCCAATAAAATCCTAAATGGGGATACAGAAAGTTGCGTACAATTGAAAAACAACCACATACACATATACACATGCTACACACACATACATATATGCTTATCACAATGGCTGTCAAGTAGTAACTCACACTATAACTATCACGTAGTGTCACACACATACAGGTATATGTTACTATATGACAT
The DNA here is from genome assembly GCF_011100635.1 of Trichosurus vulpecula. Classification (NCBI taxonomy): domain Eukaryota; kingdom Metazoa; phylum Chordata; class Mammalia; order Diprotodontia; family Phalangeridae; genus Trichosurus; species Trichosurus vulpecula. The sequence continues at coordinate 141,939,873 of NC_050576.1, read as the reverse complement.
GCACTGGGCTAAGAATATATATATTTCTATCTATATATCATTCTATCTGTATCTACCTACCTACCTATCTATCTATCTATCTATCTATCTATCTATCTATCTATCTATCTATCTATTTTTCTATCCAGATAGACATATAAATAACTATGTAAATTTCAAAAGGAAGGTAGTGGGAGTTGGGGGCATAGGAAAGGGTTCTTATAAAAGTTAGGATTTCAGCTGAGTCTTGAAGGATATAAGAGAAAATGAGAGAGCATTCTAGGCATGTGAAATGAATCTGAAGATGAGTTATCCTGTTCAAGTAAGAGCAAGAAGTCAAATATTGCTTGATTATAGAGTATATGGATGGGTCTGAAATGTAAGAAGATGGCACAGGTTGGAAGAGGTCAGGTTGTAATGGTACTGAAAAGCCAAACAGAAGATTTTATATATGATCACAGAGATAAAAGAATGTCACTGAAGTGTATTGATTAAGGAGTGATGTGGTCAGATCTATTCTTTGGTAATATACTTTGTCAGCATAGTGGAGGATGGACTAGAATGGGGAGAAACTCAAGGCAGGGGCATCAACTAGAACAGTAGTTTAGGTATGAGGGAGGAATGAGTGTTTGTATCAAGATGGTGGCTGATAAAGTAAATTGTTTTAATTACAAAAAAATACTAATGAATATTTTAAAGCTATATTTAAATAATAATACATTATGCTTCATTTGTTCATTAAATATCTGTTGAATAGAGACAATGTATAGAGTATGCATCCAAAGGTTGTCCACCTGATCATCAATATCAAAATGTTCTCATTTGTACATTGGCTGGTTACTAGTAGTTTATGGAGCAGAGTGAAGTTCCCATGAAGTGAGAAGTCATGACTTTTTTCCTCATCAGCAACATGCTGAAATCATTAAAAATGGACAGCCTCAGATAAAATGCTTCAGATTGATTTCAAATTGGTAACATTACCCATTATGTAACAACTATAGTAACTATGTTTTATAAATCATAAATTAAAGTATAAAATAAAGGCTAATATTAGAATTAAAATATAAGAATATTAAATCTGTTCTTTTGCAAATTTATTATTTTTTATTAAGGGTAGCTATAGTTAGAGATCTCCAATTTTATCTGTATAGGGAATTACTAATAAGGTAACTCTCAGTACAAGTCATCACCTTCTCTGTAATTTATCTTAAGAGATGAGCATAGAACATTGAAAGGTTAAAATATCTGCCAAGGGTCACAGAGCTAGTATGTGTCAGGTGGAACTTTAATCCCTGGCTCTCTGACTCTGAGGCCAGCCTCCTATGCACTATGTGATGCTTCCTCTTACTTTATTTGAGTAGTCATCATAAATATGAAATTAATTTTATATATATGAGCTAATTGCTAAACATAGTGTGTTTTAGAGATTTTTTTGGAGAATATATAGTTTCTATATTCCTAGTTTGCAAAAACTTGATTTTAGACTGAGTTTACTGACAGATTTTGAAAATCAACAGAGGAAGAAATTAATGTTTAAAAATTTATTTAAAATAATCATAAACATTTTTGCTCATATTTTTCATATATGCTAAATTAGTATCATAGCCTTATTAGAACCATAGACTTAGAATTAGAAGTGACTTCAGAAGGCATCTTGTGAAAACATCACCTAAATCATGAATCTTATCTATGGAATCCCAACTAGTAATAAACCAGCCTTTGCTTGAAATAAATAATAAGTTTGCTGTGTTCAAGCAGTGTGTGGAAAACCACTTAGATATGTTATAGAAGTGATTTATGGTCAGTTATAGGGTGGTTTAAATAGATTTTATGGGACCCTTCAAATCTTAAGACCCTGTGATTGTATGATAATCAAGAGTGACAGGAGAACTCAAAATGATGCAACTCATTGCACTTTTTGAAAAAATCTAATTGTTAGGATAAAGTTCTTTTTTATGGCTCACTATAATTTCCATTAATTGGTCTCCAGCAAGCTGAACACCTCTAATCTCTCTTCCATGTAGCAACCCTTTTGAAGACTGCCATAATGTCCCTTTAAGTCTTTTGTTCTCTTAATTAGTATCCCAGATGCTTCAAATATTCCTCAAATGATATAGTTTCTAGTCACTTTAATCTTATTGGTCTTCTTTAGGATATGCTCTAGTATATGAAAATTCCTTCTGAAAGTTGATGCCTAGAACTAGAATGTTACTTTAAATTTATACTGACTGGGTCACAATATGGTGGGACTATAAACTTAACCTACTTATTTTCTTTGTGGAATCTACCACCTTCTTTTTGAAAATAGGAACACTTGCCTATCTGCAGTCCAGCCATAATTGTTTCATTTTGCATGATTTTTCAAGAATCATTGTTATATGTGTGTGTATCTGTACACAAAACATATACACATGTGTTATGGTAGTTTATTTTTACTATATTAAGGATAAGAATGAAATTTCCTTTCTGTCAGCAAGGTTTCTAGGAAATGAAATATTTTTTTTTTCCTTAATCTTACTCTCAGTAGATTGGGAAACCTGAGGTTGAGATAGGAAGTTTGATGTACATGCTGTAATTTGCAAAGGAAGATTATCTGCTCCTCTTACCTTTTCAAAGGCAGCTATGAAGTGGAATTGAATGATCGAAATTCTGTAAAGGATATTTAAAGGTATCAGGAAGTAGGTGGCTAGATGATGTAACTGTTAGGTTGCCTAATGCTTTCCTCCCAAGCACTCTTCTTAAGAGATGAAGACTTGGATGCAAGCTCACCTATGCCTATGATTTGAATATCCTGTACTAGACAGAATTTGATCATATAGCTCTTGTTATTCCTTTTGCTACTCTGGCATGTGCTGAGGAGGAAGGTGGTACTAGTAAGCATTGGATAAACCCTAACCCACAGATACTACTACATACACTATAGTGACTATATAATGTAAGGAGCTCAGTCACAAACTCTGCTGCCTTGAGAGCCTCTGTGCTCCATACTTATTCTGACATACTTTGCTTTCATGACAAGAGGCACACCTCAAATATAGACTATCTGTAACCCAGTGGTTACACTCCTTTGACACTTCAGTATACATTATAACCAACATGGATTTCAACAATCTCTTTCCACATTTAGTAGTTCTATGTCTACTTGCTAATACCCCTGAAAATTCTTCAAGAAAATGTAAATATGCAACAGTTTTAAAGGCTAATGCCCAAAAAAGCAAGAAAGAGAAGGAATCTTGTCACAGGAATAAGAGTACTGGCAATCAGCCCAACAGCTAGCCAATCTAACACAGATTAGGATTTAAAGGTTTCTTGCAGTATGTAAATATAACCATTTATAATGTAGAAATGATAACCATTTCAAGGAAAAGGAAGAAATAAGCTTTCTTTTTATTTGCTACACTAAAATGTAATATATAATTTTGAAATATTAATTTATTTTCTTAAATTCCCAAATCCTCTTATTAACAAGAACATTTGCATGGCAATAGGATTGTTTGTTTTTCATGGAGGGGGATGCAATTATTTTTAGGGATTATTTTCCTGTTCTGAATTTAAGTTTTGATTTTCATTGTAGTATTTGTAATAGAATATTTAGTGACAGAATTAAAATCATTTAGATATTAGACTATTGAATGCAAAAGTTCTAAATAATGTTTGCATTAAAAGATCTTAAGTAGAACTTCATGAAAATGTGTCTTCATTTCAGAATTCAGAAGACCTAGATTCTAGTCCTGGATAGCAACCACCTAGGTTTAGCAACTCCTACAAAATTTTTAACTTTTTGGATCCTAAGTTTCCTCATCTAATTCAATTCCATAAATATTTTTGTTAAGTGCCTACTATGTATAGAGCATTGTACCTGAAGCAGAGAGATGAAAAATTTAGATAAAGGTCACAGCCAGTCCTCATCTTCATGGAAGTCCTCTAGTTGAATACGTTTAGCTAAAATACACACCTTTACATTAAGAGCATTAGAAAGTTGAATACATTTTGGATAGGTGAATTTTTCCTTGTCTTGTCCAGAGTCAGGCTTGCAGGTAAGTTCCTGGACATTTGCAGTCTATACCTGCAGCAAAAAAATCTTTCCAGCTTGGCAGAAAATCTAGTCTTTGAATTGTACTGATGTAACTATTGAGAACCCAGGATTACTTCCACACTACAGTGAGTCAGTGAAGGAAGGCATAAGTGAAGCATTAATGATATTAATATAATAATTTGTTTTTCATTGTTCCTTCTTTTTTTTTTACCTGAGTTGCATTGGTTTGTAGAACATCTGCATGAGGAAACTCTTTTTACCTATGCGAATTGGCACCCCCCCCAACTTTCTTGGAGAGTTGCCTACAGTACTGTCAAGTAACTTGCTCAGGATCACAAAACCAGAATGTGTTAGAGATTAGACTTGAAACCAGTTCTATTATGCTACCCCACCTCTTAATAACAGAAGCAACAAAAAGAAACAGAGAGTTTTAAGGTTTTCAATACTTACATTATATACGTTAACTCATTTGATCTTCACAACAATACTATTAAATTTCATTATTAAATCTGAGGAAACTGGCTTATGGAGATTAAGTGACCTGCCTGAAGTCATTCAGATGTGTCAGATGTGGGACTGGAACACAAGTCTCTCCTGATTTCAGGAATGATCTATATAGATCACAGAATAACAGGTTGGTTTCCAACACTAAAAAGCCAGCAACACTGCTGGTAATATCACCACCACTACTGCCACTGCCACCACCACTTCTGCCACCACCACCACCAGCACTACCACCACGAATGACAAACCTGAAAACAACATAAAAAAACTATCAAGGCTGTATCATCTCCATGCTGCTGCAAATAATAGCTTAAGATAACCACACAGTTCAGTTAGCACTATCGAGTGTATCAAGGGAAAGACAACAGTAATTTCTGAAATATGTTTGACTTCTTCCTTCAAATCAACAGTGATTTTTTTAAGCACTTGGTGTTTGCAAGCCATTGTTAGTTCCTGAGGATAGTAAAATTATGACCTGAAGCTATAAGGGAATAAGCATTTATTAAGCACCTAACATGTACCAAGTACCATGCTAAGTGCTTTTCTACAAATATCGCATTTAAACTTTACAACAACCCTATGAGGTGGATGCTGTTTTTATTTCTATTTCATACATAGGGAAACTGAAGGAAACAGGGGTTAAAGAGAATTTCCCAGAGTTATATAGACATTAAGTGTCTGAGGCCACATTTGAGCTCAGGTCTTCTTGATTTCAGGCCCAAGACTCTTTATCTATTGTGCCACATTTATTACCATCCTGACCACTGCTATCATTTACATTTTTTTCCAGGAGTTTCCCACATAAACTGATAAGAGAGCAAAATGTTGTAAAGCTGCCAAAAGGTGTTATTTGGATTCTTCCAAGGCTTTGTGTGTCGTGAGGAGACAACTTCCCCTTTCAAAATCCCATAATCTCAGATTTGGAAAGACCTTAGATGTCTTCTAGTTCAACCCATATCTGAACAGGAATTCCCTTTACAATATCCCTTAACCATGCTCATCTAGTTTCCCCTTTAAGACTTCTAATGAGAAGGCCCCTCCCCCTAGTGAAACCCACTCCACTTTTGGCATCTAATTGTCAGGAATTTTTTTTTCTTGTATCATGTCTAAATCTTTCTCTGCAATTTCCAGCTATTCATTCTAGTTCTACTTTTTGGAGTCAAGAACAAGTCTAATCCCTCTACCATATGCCAGCCATTCAAATACTGAAAAACCAACTATCCTATCTCCTATGAATGAAGTTTCATGAATCATGAATTTGAGTCCCTTGACCCTCTTTGCCACCCTCTTCTAGATAGCCTCTAGCTTGCATATTCATTTCCTAAAATGTGAGGCCAACAACTGAACACAGAAGAGCATATCTAGACAAAACCCCTTAGTGAAAAAATAGAGGAGGTGCAATTACTTTGCCTTCAGCTATATCATTTTACCAATAAAAATATAAATTTCTTGGACACAGGGGTTTTGTTATATGTTTGTCTCTTCTACCTATGCTCCCAGTACATAGACTTGATAGCTAATTTTTTTTGGAATGGATTGAAATGGGATGATAATCATATTCTTCTAGCGTTCTTCAGGGTGGCTTCCTTGGGATCCTTGCAGATTGAAGTTTTAATTAGTGAAGGACTAGGTTTTCTAGTACCCAGTCCTTATTCACATTCATCAGAATGACTTGGAATTGGTTTAAAGAGTATATTTTAAAAGCTAAGCATATCCTATGCTCTTGAGGGTTTCGGTGAATACATTTTTATTTCAAAGTTCCTACTTAGCTCTGTTCTATCATCAAGAATGCTTGAAATTTTGAAATTAGAGATTCATTTCTTTCTTCTATGGGATTATGTATCACATTTTTATCTTTGTGTAGGGTATGTTATTTTTTCTTGGTTATTGGCCTATATGTTTTGCATTTCAGAATGTTGTATTCCCAGATCTCCTTGTATTATGGTAGAAGCTTCCCTATCTTGTGTAATTCTGACAATAGTTTCTTGAAACTTGAACTTGTTTGTTCTAGATGCTTGCAATATCTTTTTTCTTTAACATAGGAGCTTTGGGTTTTGGCTATGATGTCCCTGGGATTTTTCCTTTTGGGAATGACCTCAGAAATTGACTGGTGGATACATTCTATTTTTACATTGCCTTGTGGCCCAAGTAGATCTGGACAGTTTTGTTTTGTGATTTCTTGAAATTTAGTTTTAGTTAATAAACATTTATTAGGTGCCTATTATGTTTCAGGCACTGTTCTAAGTGTCCAGAATTTTTTTAATCATTGTTTTCTGATTCTCATTCAATTAGCCATCTGTCTGTAAGTGTGTTTATGTCTTCTCAAAGACAATTTTAATGAACGTATATTTAGTCAGTTACTAGTATTGCTTTTTCCTGTAAAATCAATTTCCGGGTTAGACACACCTGGCTTATGGATAGCCCACCGAGAAAAGCAATAGTCTAAGAAGAACTAAACTGATAGTGATATTCACATTGCTGAAGCTTCTCCTGGCCGTCAAAGTCACATACTGCCACTGTAGGTAAGATAGAGGGAATCTCTGCTTCCACTATAGGGTATAGGAAGATTATATATTTCTATCATATCTGTCTATAATAGATATATAATCTTTATGTGCGTAACATGTGAATGTGTATATATAGATATACACATGCAAACACACACACATATTCATGGCATCTCATGTTGGAAGTTTTAATGAAATTTCCCACGGAAATATTGGTACATATGATGATTAGTTTCTATAGTATTATAGATATGATACAGTACTTTAGAAACTGTTCTGCCTTACCTGGGTCAAATGGCCTACCAAGGAGGAGTACCCAGAAATTTAATTGAGTACAGATGTTCTTTCTAGATACCTTAGAGTCAGAGTGCAGGACTTCATTGTGGTTTTGGCCATGTCTTAAGATTTTATAGTAGGTTCTCAGTATGGATAGCATTTCACAATGGTAGAACATGGTGGGCCCCAAATAGGTGGAGGTTTGTTAAACATGTGATATTCCGGGAAAGGTTGGCCTGGGTGCAGAGACTTGCTAATTAGCAGGACAACATGAGAGCTCTGGATGTTGTTAGGTAGTTTCAGAGTACTGAAACAGGAAGATGAATAATCCTAATCCTGATTTGGGATAGTCAAACAGGATGTGTTGTTGATTTTTGTTCATGATAGGGAAGGGTAGGCAGTATGTAGTTATAGAAAGAACACTGGACTGGAAGTTAGGATACCTAGCATCCATAGCTGCTATTAGCTGACTATATAATCTTAGTATTCTTTATAAGATAAAGGCTTGCTGAACTAGTTGATCTTTTAGGTTCCTCCTTAACTCTAATGTTCTAGGTACATATTGTGTTAAATAGACTTTTGTGGTCTTGGATGGTAACTCACATATAGCCATATAGAAATTGTTTCTGTGGAAAAATGAATTCCAGTTTCCTAAGGCCAAATGATTTGCCATCTTTTGTAACATAACCCATTAGAAAGTCAAGAGCTGCCTCTATTCTGTTGTTAAAAATTATTCAGTTCCCATGTACTGTTTTAGTAATTGAATGACTAATTTATGATATATTCCCCCTCACTGACTAATCTGCATGTATTTTCAAGAACTGGAAACCCATAGAGGTTGAATCAAATAAATAATTTATAAAGACTGACTTGGTGTTTTTTGAACCTTCAAAATAGATAATCAAAGCAAATATGATCTTATACTTGCTCCCTGAATTGGAATAGCTACATATAATGTTCAGTTTGTTTAATAGGCCTGAGTCTGAAAAAAAACTACATGCCAACTTGTTTTGGGCAAATCAGATCACAATTTCATTCAATCAATATTTATGGAGCACCTGTTGCTGGCAAAGTTAGAGCTATGTCAGGCATTGTAGAATATATATATATATATATATATATATATATATATATGTATATATATATGTGTATATATATATGTATATATACATACATACATATATATGTGTCAGATGTGGTTCTTGTTCTGAAAGATCTTAAAATTAAGCTTGAAAAAATCTGTAAGTTACCAAAATGAATAATCAAAACATATAACCTATCCTTGCTCTATAAATTGTAGCAGCTATATGTATACCTGAATTTCTGCTGTAGACCTTAACCTGAAAACTTGTATGCCAACCAATTTGTAATCATTCATTAGATCAATTTTTATGGAACTTGCAAGGTAGCTGCTATGCTAGATATTGTAGAAGAGACATTGATATGTGAGAGATGCTTCATATCCTCAAAGATCTTAAAATTTAATTTGAAAAACACATTTTAAATGCACTAGGGGAGCTTTCT